>NW_013665749.1:746693-764717 GCF_000517525.1 Limulus polyphemus
GTCCATGAGCAACAGGTCTTATAGCAAGTTGAAAATTCGGATAAGAAATTTCCTTTTTATTCCGACTGTTGTAGCCTTGCACGTTACATGAGCAAAAATAGCAGTCATCTCCGTGGTTTATAGGCTCACGCCAGACCATTGGAATTACAAAAGGCAAAAACAGTGTCAGTTTATAAGTACGAGAATTATTATTTTGATTTCACTTGAGAAACGTTTTATTTGCATGAAATTATGTATATATTTATAAATATTTAATTTAGTATGTTGTACTTATACTTACGTTCTTCAAAATATTTGGAAAAAAGATTCACTAAAACTGTAAGGATTTTGAGTATAGATACCTAACATACTAACACATGTTTTTTTTATAGATTTTTTATGATCATTTATAATTTTTTTATAGATTGTTTAGGCAGAATATTCATGATAAAACTTTGTAGAATGGACGGCTTTCGAAACGTCGTCCTCTACACTTGTGTCTCTACAACAGGCAGTTGCCGTCCATTCTACAAAGTTTCATTATTTATAATGATCGCCATATTACATTTAAAGATGTCGGAGACAAATGTGCTGTGAGAATTTATATATTAAAAATTTATGTTTATAGACATATCTGGAACTAGTTGGTATACGGCGACTTTTGTTGTGGTAAACGCAGCCCTTGGAGCTGGCCTTCTCAACTTTCCTCAAGCTTACCACCAGGCGGGTGGAGTCTTAGTGGCCATGTGTGTTCAGCTAGTAAGAACAAATTATATTTAAGTAAAAATATACTACATTAATAATAGTTCAATACACGAAATATTATAGTGTTTCAATCATAAGAGCCTATAGTGAATATAAGTTATAACTGTAAAAACACAGCAATTCATCAAGACAAAACTTGTTTTTTTTACTTTGTTCTGTTTTCCACATTTTAGTTGCCTTTAAACAGTTAATCAACAGAACACCAACAGCATTCGATTGCTTTGTATTTAAATTGTAATAATAATAATTATCAAAATGATAACATATTCTGCGATCCATATTCATATATGGACAATTATCATAGAATTATCTGTTTTCCGATGAAGCATCTGCAGCATATTTTTTATATGGCATTTGTGATTTACGCTGAAAGTAAAGCCCCCCGAGTGTTAAAACTGTACCCACAGGTTTAGTAGGTCGTAGTACTACAAGCTCACCTACGAGTGAATATTGTGTTAATTTAGAATAAGATTTACTCCCTTTATATTGCCCCCCATTGGCACAGCGGCATGTCTGCGGACTTACAACGCTAGAAACCGGGTTTCGATACCCGTGGTGGGCATAGCCCAGATAGCCTACTGGGTAGCTTTCTGCTTAATTACAAACAAACTGAAAGTAAAAAAAAACAAACAAAACAAAAATATTTTTCGTCATATTCTGAAATGCACTTGAGTTTATTGACAACAAACAAAGTGACTACAGCCAAGGGCCTTGCATGACCTAATGGTTAGCGAACTGTGAATTCGAGAGTTCATGATTTACATCCTGTTACCGCAAAAACGCGTTCCACATCTTGAGATCGTGGGGGCGATGTAAAAGAGACCAAATCCTACTATTTGGTCAGGCAAAAATAGCCTACGAGATGGCGGTGGGTGATATTTAATAGCAGTCTTCTCTCTAGTCTATTAGTTTGAAATTAGGGACAACTGTTTGGAGATAGCTCTCTGCAAAAAAAAGTGCTGAACGAGCATACTAATTTGCAGCCAGTAGCGACTACAATCGCAACACCAAGCGACCACCATGGTAAGAGTTACACGAAATTTTAAGAAATGAATCTATGCTTCAAACTTGACAAACGAATTATTAGGGCAAGGACATTAAGATGAAAGCTTGTTTTGGTAAAATTCCATTTCTAATTTAATACTCGCCAGTTTGTTTGTTTAGCGAAAAGCTACAGTATGGGCTATCTATGCTATGTTCACCGTGTGGAATCGAACCCCGAAATTTACCATTTTATGTCAGTGAGATTACCATTGACAGATCAGGAACAATACTTGTCAAAAAGTTGTTTACTGACAAAGTATTTTTTTAGCATTACTATTGCTCCAAATTTCCATAAAAAAACAGAAAGAGTTTGTTTGTTTTTTAGTTTAAGGACAAAGCTACACAATGGGCTATTGGTGCTCTGCCCACCACGGGTATCGCAAGCCGGTTTCCAGCGTTGTAAGTCCACAGAAATATCGCCGTGCCACTGGGGAGCGAAAGAGAGAGAGAGAGAGAGTAAAATGTAATCTAATTTTTTTTTAAATAAGTTGTTACATGTTCAGTTACGAAAATTTCGATAACCAATAAGAGGGAATCCTCAATAGCCTCGGCACTTGAAATACTTTTAGGCAGGATTAGAGTAAATTAATCTATTTGGCCTTTTTCATTTCCTTTTTATTATCTATATTTTTGTGCGCCAGCAATAACAAGCTTCAGACGCGCGTATACCTCATCAGGATCTCTACCAGCCTACTTTGAAATTGAAATTATTTTAGGCAGGATTATTGTAAATTAATTTATTAGACTTTGGGCGTGATCAAATACATCAATCGAAAGGGTTTGATCTCCTGAGTCTAAAACTGTAATTAGATCTCAAATCGTCCAAGTGATGGCGAAGCTATGAGCTAAAAGTCTGTACTTAGAAAAAAAAACGAAAAAACCAGAAACATTATAGGAGCTACTATGCCGCGGCTAAAAATATTCTTTCATTTTTTGTGTTTCTGTTTCCCATTTTGGAGAGCAAACGTTAATGAACCGCATTTCTCTTGCGTCTGTTTGTTTGAAGTTAAGCACAAAACTACACAATGGGCTATCTGTGCTCTGCCCAGCACGGGTATCGAAACCCGGTTTCTAGCGCAGACATACCGCTGTGCTACTGGGGGCGTCTCGAAGTACTACTTGAAACATAAATAACTTTGTAATTAATGCAACAAAATATTAATAGTCCATTAACAAGTGTGAAGTAAGCCTAATGCAGTTTAAACTCCTATTGTCTAAAGTGTTTCGGAATTTTTATTGTGACTCTGTTATACAACTTTCTAAATGTAACGTTTTTCAGGTACATGCTTATAACTTATACAAATATTTCCAATTACAGAATACGCATTTGCCAATAAAATGAACCAAACAACTTGAAAAAAATTGTATTACAAAAGGACAGATACAAAATATATAACTGTAACAAGTTGGTCTTTTTTCAAAACAAACGGGTCTTTTCCGTTTGGTGACCACCAACAGATCATTTTAAAAATAACATCAGTAATGCAATGAAATAAAATAATTAATAATAAAACATTATATGATATTTATTTAGCGAATCCTGCGATATTAAATAATATTATTTAAAATAAATCTTCAGTTTTGTTTATATTTCTCCATATAAATTCACAAAGATAATTGTCAAACATTTGGCGATGAGTTCCGCATTGACGCTTATTACTGTTGGTAGACATCAAACGGAAAATATCCAAACAAACTTCTTTCCAAACATTGTGACGTTTGAAACATGTTGTTTTAATTTTCACTTACGAAAATATTTTTGTTTTCAAAACTCTAGCAACAATAAATAACAATATTTGCCTTTCAGGTTTTGATTGTTTTCATCATAGCAGCTTTGTTAATACTGGCTCACTGTTCAGACGCTAACACTAGTTCGACGTATCAAGAAGTCGTTCGTCAAATCTGTGGTGAAAAGGCACGAAGGATCTGTGCCGCTCTAATCGCGTTATACTGTTATGGGACGTGCATCACGTTTGTTATTATCATTGGAGATCAATTTGATACAGGTGACTATATGCTTAACACATTGCAGGATTTGCACTGAGTTTTAGAATTGTTTAACATTTGAACCTTACGAAAAGAATACTAGAATCAGTATAAAATCTGGTTATTCCTCATTGTTAATGGAGTTATATGAAACAAGAAAACACGCAAATAAAAATACTTTCCTGTCATTGTACAGAAATAAACAGGGACTTTTTGAAATTCATAATTAAACTTACACTTAGCTTTTCATTAAGTATCTGTTTTGTTTTTATATTAAACTAGCTGGATGTCTGCCATATGACGGTAAACACTCATTAATTTTTCTTCTGAAAATGAAATCTAAATAAATGTTTTATGAACATGTTTTTGCAGTAACAATATATGTATGAAGAGTGTCTGTATCTTTTCTAGTATTTTATGAAAAAAACAAACACTTTTAGTGTTTATATTTGGTCATCTCCTGTAAGTTGTCCTTGATTATAATGTAGACTTATGTATATTTTTACATTATGTTCAAATGTTCTTGTTGATAAAGCCTTCCTAACATTGTAATATATTTCTCTAAACATGATGAGTTAATAGATTAAAAAATTATAGAAAGTCCCCAATCGAATGGGATTTAAACACAAGTCGTCTGCTAGAGACAAACTACTGAGCCAATTAGGACGTTACCAACAGAGAGTCGAGCGTTACTGAAAAAGGAATCGTTCCGAACAGTGCGTGGGGGGTGGGGGTGTTACTATACACATATTATGACATTTCATGCTTATTTGCATTTCTTAGATTTATTCTGCATTATTCTAAGAGATAATTTAATATAAACTATTTGATACAATCTGTTTTGTTTCTTGTTGATTGTTTTAATTAACATACTACACCTAACAGCATATTTTTTTCACATTCATCGTTCCTGCAAGTCATTCCGCTCATTAGATATTCTTCTTGAGAGTAATGGATTGTGTTTCTAATAAAGACACCATGCACATTTGTTCACGAACTACAGACAATTCTCTTAAATACAGGATTTAATATTCCGTACTTTTCCCATAGTGTTCCAGTCATTGTATGGAGCTGGTTACTGTCATTATTGGTATATGAGAAGGGAATTTGCAATGATAGTTAGTTGTTGCATTATTATTCTACCTCTGTGCTTTCCTCGTAGGATTGATTTTCTCAAATACGCTAGGTAGGTGTAGACTTATTAAGAAAAACTTCCGTTCTAATACGAATATTGTTGATGGTGTAAATCTGTTAACAAGGTCAGAAAATATAATTTTTGGCAGCTATACATTGCCCAATTAGTTGAATCAACTATATTACTAACAAAATTATTATGCAAGCTTAATAGTGAAACTTGATAAAACACACCATTTTCAATACGTATTAATCTCTATCTATTTATAGTTAATTTTTGGCGATCGGTCATTGAAATGGACTGGCGATTATTAAGAACACCTAAAGATGAATCCCTGTTTAAAATTCTTTTAAATTTCATGATTTTATCCTATCACATATATATATAGTATAATTTTACTTTACATAGAAACTTACAAATATTAGTTATAATCAAGTGTAACACCGTAATAAAACGAAGTCTTACCTGTTTTGTTTGTTGTGTTTTTAATAGATAAGATATCTATATATTTTAAGTTTTATAATTAAGCTGTCATATACTAATTTTTGGTAGCACCTTCAGAATTCCATAATTCTTTTTATATGTCATCTTTCCCATTGTCTGCATGTAGTTACACAGTTTTATATTAAAGTATTGAGTTGTATACTTATTTAACTATTACCTTAAGAGTTAAGACTTATTTATTTTTTTATGTACTGTTCTGTGGCAGCACCTTCGGAGTAGTTGCTGTTTTATACGTTGTCTTTCTAATCATCTACAAGTACTTTGAAGGAAAGTTCGAACCTGGATCGATACGAAGAAAACCTGATATTTGGACTGATGTTTTTGTTGTCGTTCCTACCATTTGTTTTGGTTATCAGGTGAAGGCTATAGAAAATTATTAATGATTTAAGTTTTATTTACCAAGAGTATAAAAATATAACAGAAAGTGAAAACGTGAAAAAAAAAATGCATTGTGAGGACTCGGGATATATGGATTTACATGCAATTAGTTGTTATAATACATGGTATAGTATTCATGTTATAAGGCTTGATGTGTGTTCTGAACATACACACAGAAATATGTACTTCTATTTCCTCACGAGGTTTTAGTTTTGGTGTTTCACTGCGTTTTGAAGACAACGTCTGTTAGTGCTACGTTGAGCTGTTAAAACGAGTTGAAAATGGGCTTTTATTTTGCGACAATTCTTAAGTTTCTCTCTATCTTTTATTGGATATGCTCCTACATATGCTGGTAAACAGTTGAGGTAGTTTTAAACATCTGTAGCTATTCTCTAATTATATCATGTGTTATATATATATATAATATATATATATACAGACAAGGACAGAAGATGTTAATTTGTTTGTTTATTTTAGCGCATAGTCACACATTGGACTAACTGCGCTGTTCACCCTGGGGTCGACCCCAGTTTTGAGCATTATAAGCTTTGAAGTTTACTGCTTTAGTCACACGGGGACAAAGGACAGAGCAAGAGTTGTTGCTCTGCTGATCTGTAACCCAGTCGTAAAATTTAGTTTACCGTGGCAGTTATTTCGATTTAAAACTTTTAACCCCAGGCCAAATTAACTTTAAATGTCAACTTTGACCAAGGATCAAAAGTAATCGGGGGGTGTTCAGAAACACTATATGTATCGTGGAAAAAATAATAATAAAAGTAAAAAAAAATCACGGTGGGTTTTAAATCTGGCTATGAGACATGGGTGATATCGATCACAGTAATAGTGCTGTAGTTTAATGTGTCTTCTTGGATGGTTTGGGAGGTTAAAACAATTATACTTTTACAAAACAACAATATTAGGGTGTGGATCTAAAAATCATAATCCCCATAATTTTGATATAAGTGTTGCATATCACAACTTTATTCGTAGTTGGTCTCTGTGTTCTTAAGTTTCTATGAACGTTTACGTATCATCTCACATCACTTACTCCACACGAATGCAGAATTCCTCTTTGATAATATTGTGTTCTTCGTCCAATGAAATAGTGATTTGTTTTTACTTTTATACACATATAAATATAACTATTACACATACAAGTTTCCATCTGTGGATACAAACAACAAAACATTACAATTTTTGAACTCTTCCAGTTTTTTATCTTCTGTAGAAGAGTTCAATAGTCTTGTTATTTGTATCCACAGGTGGAAACTTGTATGTGTTTTGGTTGTATCTATAATATCTGTTGTTGTAATATACATATGTATGGAAATAACATTTCTAACCTGATATGTATGAAGAGGGCTTGAGGTATAAATAAAGCCTTACATTTGCACAAAAAATCAAATACAATCCGTTATGTAGAGCAGCAGGAGTTACGTGAGCTATCTTCTACGTACCGCAGTAATAACTGAGTTAATTAAAATCTGATAATGGTTTTTCTCGTGTTTGGAAAGTGTCTACTGCAGTTAATGATGTCTGTTGATCAGTTCACGAATTTGGGATTAAAATTTAGATAGAAAACCTGAATATGATGAGCTTTTTAACAGACTAGATCTCTAGTTTGGTTTGCTTTGAATTTCGCGCAAAGCTACACGAGGACTATCTGCGTTAACCGTCCCTAACTTAGCAGTGAAAGACTAGAAGGAAGGCAGCTAGTCATCACCACTCACCGCCAAGTTTTGTGCTACTCTTTTACCAACGAATAGTGGGATTGACCGTGATATTATAACGCCTCCACGGCTGAAAGAACGAGCATATTTGGTGGGACGGGGATTCGAACCCGCGACCCTCAGATTGCGAGTCGAGCACCCTAACCACCTGGTCATGCCAGGCCCAGATTTCTAGATAGCGACAGAAGAAAAGTCGGTTCTGTTTGGTTAATTAATTGAAAAGAAGTCAGCACTGATAGAAATATTGTGATGTGAAAACAGTCAGCCAAGGCGGACAAGCAATCAAGATGTTTGCTTGTTTTTTAGTTATGCACAAGGCTACACAAGGGCTATCTGTGCTCTTCTCACCACGGGTATCGAAACCCGGCTTCTAGCGTTATAAGTCCGCAGACATACCGCTGTGCCATTGGGGGCAGCAAACAATATTGCAAATTGTTAACAAAATAAGTATATTTATTTTTGACTAAATCATCAATAGGTACACATACCATCGAATATAATCTGTCAAGTAAGCTATACCCCCCACCCTCCTCCCCGAACACTCCACGTCAAGATTGAGACCGCTACTCAATGAATCTATAAATACTGAGTACCTTAACAGTATTGTGTAATTAATACAGCCCCCTGACACTTTACTGCGTTTCAAGGGACCCACAGGCCCAAGTTTATAGTTGCCGCCCATTAGACAGAAAAGTCGTTTGTCAGTAGCTAGAAATTAATTAAATCGACGTATCCTACACTTGCACTGTTAGTGCAAGCATAAAACTCCACATTATTGAAAGAAAGATAAAGTTGATTTGAAAGAAATAACTGAGTAGGTAAGAGAATTTTACTGGACTGTAACTGCCTGTTGAATGAAAGAGTACAACGTTCCGACTTGTATACTGAGACCTTCTTCAGGTCACTGTAGGTTCGTCGTTCATCCTTTGCAGATACTTGACGAGTATTTTCAGTAAGGCTATGACGTCATCATATTACTTGTAGTGTTTGTTTTCTACACGTCGCTTGTCTCTCTTGATTTCAGTTTATTGTAGTTTGATGTAAATAGCTTCTTTAATTTTACTTTCTTCCAGTGGTGAACTTTGTCTAAAATTCTATGTTGATCCAGGTTTATATCCTGGCCGATTTCCTGGATGTGTTTGGCTAGTTCATCTAACATTTAAGAACATGACATTTCATAGATGGTTCTTTTTGTTTAGACTTCTTAGTTGATTGTTTCACTGTAGTGAGGATGTTTGGAAGACATTTTCTTATTAGAAATAAAAACAAAAAACTTTAACGTTAGCTTTACAGTAAATATTTTAAACTTTTTCGCTCAATTTGGGAATTTAGGGTAAAGAAATGATCAATTTGTGTTATACTTGGTCTCGTCGTGAGAGTTGGGAATCTTGTTCTTCTCGGCAATAGATATATAATTTGATGGTTATCCATTGTCTTTGGAAACTTTCTTTTTCAACATGGTTTTCATCAGAAATCTTTCTGGCTTTGTCAAAATGTTTCATATAATTACACATTTAACAGATTTTGAGTGGTTGGACCTGTAGTATAGGTATCTGTTAATATCGTTGCAGTCCGTTAAAGTTCTAAAACTATTTCTACTCTGTCTAAAGTTCCACTGAAACAGCAGAAAGAACTGAGTTTAGCCAAGAGCTTATGAGAACGCTTATGATGAGAGAGATGCCGTGTCATTATGGAGGATTTCACACTAAAGTGCGACCTATAGAGTAAGGGTTGTGCACATCACGAACTGTGAAATAAACACACTAACTGAGGGCTTTCGTAGAACCCTGTTGATTGAGCTTCATGCTACCATACGCAGCTGTTACTAATGCAAAACACTTGGCAAACTCAAGAAGTAACTGGGTTTAATGAAGCATACAAACGCTGAACAATAACAATGAAAAGAGGGAGTCACCCAGTGGGACAGCAGAAAGTTTATGAATTTACAAAGCAAAAATCCTGGGCTCGATTTCCCGCGGTGGACAAAGCAGATAGCTCAAAGTCGGTTTGTTCTAAAACAAACAACTAACAACAATTGAATAGAGGAAAAATACAGAAATGTAAATTCTAAAGTAAGTTTACTCCTACGTTTTTACATCACTACAGTTATTTGTTCATCCCTTAAAAACAAAAATAAAGGGAAGCTTCAGGAGTTTAAAAACTAAAGCTACTTGTACGAGGAAACTAGCCCAAGGTATTACAAGCAATAGAAAAGTAAGCTTGAATAATTTAGTATAATTATTCAATTTATCAATTTACAGTGTTCTTTTAAATTACTCTTAGTCAAACATCAGACAGCACTTATATCTTGTGGCGCCGTGAACTCTTGAAAAAGACCTACGACTAAATGTCAGGTTTAAATTAGTTATTATATTTTCTGGAGTTGTATTAGTCGTCATTTCAGTGCATGGTTTCAATTCTCTAGTCCAGTGATTCTCATTTTTTAAACAGAGTTTCCTACCCTTACACATGCACCATAGACATGCACGAAACTTTACATCCTTTACGTGCGGGTTGCTTAGTTGACAAAACCTATTTAGAATCATTAATACAATGTTAATCTTAATTAAAAACGCTACACAATGGCAGGAAATCCAGCAAAGAATAACAAATAGGATATTAACATCTTCAATCCAACATTTTACTAGAACTCAAGTATCAATAAGTTATTAGTACCAACTGCGGACTTATCATGTGATCTTGAATGCTGACCTTTAGGTTTGCTATTTCAGTATCCCGCAGTTACGTGGCTAATCATTATGTATGTGTATGTGAAGGTTTATAACTGTGACAGTCAATTGTTACCTCATTATATGGATTTAGGAAAACCTAAACCCCTTGAGCTGACCGAACCTAGTGAGATGCTATTGGGTTTACGGACGAAAACATCGCTAACAGCGAGGTTACCCAATCATGAAACAATATGTTATAAGTAATATAGTTTGATCATTATATTTAATTAGCTATACTCATTACTAGATATGTGTGTTTAGTTCTAATCTTAGTAGGGAACTTGCTTTGATCAGAAATTAATATGAAATAACTTACAGGTTATATCAGGTTATGAAGGGATTTTCTGCTCCGGGTCTGAAAATAGCTGAATAGAAAAATTATCAGTCTGATATTATGTCTATAAAAGACGGCTAAAGGTTTATTGAATTTTGCACAAACTTGGTTAGAGGACTAAGACACTTTCTTTTAAAGTTTTCCCGTACTTTTGCTTTTCCTAAAAAAAGAGAAAGAAATAGATCTATGTAAAAAGGAAATGCCAGAGAAGTGTACATTCAATTTTGCATGGCAGGAGATGGATTGGTATGCCGGTTGGCTGTTACCAGACCGTAATAATAATAACCATGTACACTGCAAAATATATGTGAAAGACTTCGACACTGAGAATATGGGAGAGTCTGCACTCAAGAATAACATGAATCTGCAAAACACACAGCTCTAATGAACAATGCAAAAAGTTTCATGTGTGTTTTTTTTTTTCCAGTGTCTGCGGACTTACAACACTAGAAACCAGGTTTGGATACCCATGGTGGGCAGAGCACACGTAGTCCTTTGTGTATCTGTGTTCTTAAAAACAAACAAAGACTTCCAATACAGTGGATTTTAGGTCAAACTACTGTTTTAATGAGGTATGATGTGTATAGGACCCATGGTGTATGGATACCTAAAGAACGTTAAAGTGGCTAATAAGTCACCTTTTGCTACCGAAAATTTAGGATGAATACGAGTATAGTAAACAAAATCTAAATGCTATTTTTCTGTAAATTCAAATCCCGCTGTGGTTAACATCTCTCGGGGCCCAATCCAGGATACAGTCACAAAAGTTGGAGGAATAGGAGAAACATACATATTACCCAAAACATGATTCTGTATTGCAAAAATTCTAGGCGAAAATACAAGCAATACTTAGTTACCCACCAAGAGTGCAAAAACAAGCGAAGAATAATACCACATGAACAAGAAATCATGGAGCTGAATGAAAAGAAGAGAATGCTGGAGAAAGACAATGAGCATCTACAAGAGGAAACAGAAAAAGTTGCAGAAGAAGCAAAATAATCTTCAGAGCCTTAAATTTAACTGTTTTAGAAAATCTCTGAAAGAAGAGCAATGTGAGTTAAGATATCCGATGAACAACATACAAAAACTAAAATTGAATTGTTTCAGAAAATCTGTGAAAGTAAATAAAGCTGATTTAGAAGATGTGTGATCAGCAAAATACAAAAACAAAAGAGCTGTTTCAGGAAATCGAAAGGAAATTAGTAAGATGTGAAAAAAATAAAATTGAACTGTTTCAGAAAATTTGTTGATGTTTTCTTTTTTTTTTATTTTTTGCTGTCATTGACAAATATTTTTTGTTGGAACGTTTTGAACTGTCCAATCTTTGAATAGAAACAAATACTCTTACAAACACTACAATTATATTGCCAGTCTGAGTAGATGTCTCATCTTTACTGTTTTTAAGATAAATTCTGTGCACCATGTGTCTGAAGTTTTAAATTTTAATTAAAAATAAAATACAACATTCAATGGCCTTTGATTCTTTCTTAAGAACGTAATGAAAAGGGATCAAAGAAAATAGTTAAAAACTATTGAATAATACTTTTGGTATGTGGAAATAAAATTTATTTCATTAAAAGTAAAGTCCTTGAAGACCACATTTTGGTCCTTGAAGAAATCATTAAGAGTCATTGAATTTTATTTACCATATCCTGTATGAACTCTGCAACTACTATTATTTTAAGCGTATAATACTAGCGTAGATATGCCAGCTTCACAAACTGTAGACTGAATCTGTAGTGTAATCTAAAGTCTAAACTGAGACAGATTTTCTCTCGCTTTCACAACTTTTATTAACTGTTCTTACTTAAAAAAATTATCTGTACGCCCAAATGAGTTTGTACGTACATTTTAAAAGAATGGCTTGATTTAGTGATTAGCATATTTACCTGTAGATTGAAGGATCCGAGGTTTGAGACTATATATCACTTATGACATGCAGTTAATTAATATGTATAATTCTTGAAATTTCTATGCATATGAAGTGTGTTCAGCTTATAATATAAAAAGTCAGTCAAGAGAGCACACAAGTACTTCTCACCCTAGTAACACGTGGGACTGGGTCACTCAACTAGGATGCCATATGAACTCTCTAGCATAATCACTTGTATTAGGCCTAGCATGGACTGGTGGTTATGGCGCTGAACTTGCAATCTGCGGGTTCGAATCCCCGTCGTCGGACATGCTCACCGTTTAGTCTTGGCTAAACGTAAATCATCTGAACGGCCGAACTAGTTGGGATTAAAATCAAACGAAGAAGAAATTATTTGTGTTGTGGTTGAGCTTACGTTGGGCTTTGAATATCATTGGTCTGTTTGTTTTTTGTTGTAATGTTTTACCTCCAAGAATAATCTTATCTGAAATATAATTTATTATCGTGGGCTAAGTAATAATGTACCTACCACATTTAATATAGCATTGTACTTGACTTATTTTGAATGTTAATGCCTCGTTACGGGTAACATTAACTAGCTGATAGGAGTTATTGTTTTATTATTATTTGATTATAATGTTGTATGTTGAGTTATAATTCTACATTAAGCAAAACGTTAAAATGCTGTGAATGCCCGTTTTTCCAGTGTCACGTGAGCTGTGTCCCCGTTTATTCATGCTTAGCTGACCGAAGAGTGACCACCTTCCTGAAAACTGTTCTGGTGGCCATTGGTTTGTGTTTATTCACATATTCTGTGGCAGCGTCTTTCGGTTATCTAACATTTGGGTCTTATGTTGCTAGTGACATCTTGGTGTCGTATGATGCTAAAGATCCCGTTGTTCTGATAGGCGTTGTAGCTTTTGCCATCAAAACCTACACAACGTACCCAATTTTATTATTTTGTGGAAGGTAGGATATGTAATATTTATAACTTAAACAAATTGATTTAAAATTATCACTCCCGAAACATGTGTTGTTGTTTTTTTGATAAAATAAACTGTACTTTATTGTTAAGAACTTATTTTTAACTCCAGTGAATTAGCAGTATTCATTTAGTATATTATATCTGAAAACAATTATGTTAGGTTGAAATGTATACAACTTTTTTACAATTTTAGAAATATTAGTTGTGTCACATATTAAATTTATTGATAAGTCAACAATAGAAAATTGTATTAACTTATTATTTGCTTTAAAGAAAATGAAACGTTCAAGTTATCTGTTCTCTAAACTGTATGACATGTCGCATGAAATAAGAAATAAACAACAAAGATTTCCATTCATGCAATTGTGATTTTTAAAAAAATTGTATTGAATTATTTAAAATGTGCGAATAACTTGTTGATTTGTACCTTAATAATCAGTGGATCTACACGCTTTATAGAACAGCTATTGATGACTTATATCTCCAAGCAAGAGGTTCATCGGAAGAGCAAGCACAAAGAAATGAACGATGCCGAAGAATAACAATCGCTTTGTTTTGGTTCGCTTCATCTTTACTCCTTGCTGTCCTTATCCCTAACATTGGAGTAATAATTCGAGTATTGGGAAGTTTAGCAGCTGTATTTATTTTCGTTTTTCCTGGTAATTTTTCTCTCTATGATAGAATCTTACGAATACAATTTTTTGCTGTTTTTTTTTTTTTCAGGTTTTCACATTAGAGTATAGTATGCGAAAATTTATTTTAATTTAAAAACGAATTTGTCATATATAACCTGTCCAAATTATTATGATAAATTATTTTACTGTATATTTAATATCAAATTAATTTGTATTTCTGTTATAACATCGCCAGATATAAAAGAGTTTAAAACACTGTATTACTTCTTTTTTTTTTTCTTAGGAACTTGCCTCTTAAATCTAACTCTGACGAAAGATCCCGAGCTTATCATGTTGAAGAACAAGCTAATAGTAATCTGGGCTATATTCTTCATTGCTATGGGAGCATGCATTTTTGGTTTGGTTTTAATCCAAAGTCTAATACAAGATATGTTTAAAGAGAGTTTATTAGATAAAGGGGATTCATGTCATTAAAATGGTATAAACTACAGCAAGTGTTATCTGTAGAATTGTTAATAAAACATTTGTTTGTTCCATAATAGGTATTAGAAGTAAAACATTCGTAATTAAGGATGTTTTCGGTATTACCACAATATTGTTTCTAATTGCATCGTTAAAACTTCAAAAAGTTTACTATATCTTAACTGCAAAGAAGAAAAAAAAACACTTTAGCTATTAAGCAATTTTTTAAATAACCAAAGAAAGAACACAGATTTAAACGGTGAAAGTATAATGAAATATGTTATAAAATGTTCGGCAGACATGTATATTTAATAGTATTTTTAAAAGAAAACGTATAGAGAAATATTTAAATATAGGTTTAATGACCCGAATCTTTCAAATTACGATAAAATGGAAAATATTTGGAATGAAGAAATAATTAGATAATGACAAGAGGAACAAGTTGATGTTACTATTTAGTGTTGGGTGTAAATGAAAAGGCTTTCTTTAACAAATACTTCGTAATCTGTTGTTCCAGAGTCGAGAATTTTAAAGTTTTCAAGAGTGATCGTTATTCTCACTATGTTATTGGACACAAGCGTCAGGTTGATTAGTTAGTTTATATCCGCTTCTAGTTGATTTGTTTGTTTTGTTTTTGAATTTCGCGCAAAGCTACACGAGGGCTATCTGCGCTAGCCGTCCCTAATTTAGCAGTGTAAGACAACTAGTCATCACCGCCCACCGCCAACTCTTGGGCCACTCTGTTACCAACGAATAGTGAGATTGACCGTCACATTATAACGCCCTCACGGCTGAAAGGGCTTTTTAGTTGAAGTTCCCGTGGTTCGTTGCTCATATTTGTAGGTGACGTGTAGTTTTACCAATATAGGTAGCTTTACAGCTTCCACAAGTGTATTTATATACGACCCACGAGCACATAGGGATGGATAAATTTTCTTGGTAGGTTCTATTTTATTTGTTTAAAATACTCATGTGATAGAGTGTAATGAATTGATTACATATTCATTACTTTATAATATGCTATGAAGTTTTGAAACTTCAGAGTGGAGATAAAAGATATCAGATCGTATACGCCCTGTTCAGGAAATTTTGAACAAGGTTGTATTCTTTTTTTTTGAAGACGGCAGTAGATAAGCTGTTGAAACGTAGGCTACGAATTAATTGGTAATACTATCTAGAATAATAAAGAAAATGATTACTTGTGCATTTCTGAACACTATGTATGCACCACTGATCCTTGATCATAAGATGTAGCACGTTAGCTTGGTTTGTAACATGGTTAGCAATAAGTACTTTTACACATGGATAACTAACCAAGTTGGTCCAATTACCGCAGGAACTGGAGGTTCTAGCTTGTTATTCATGTTGTTTCTTAGATATTTTATAAGGATAGCACTATTTAGAACAACATGTTCAATGTAAACATGACATGTTATAAAAACAGTAACCAAGTTGAATCTGTTGAAAGCATCTTGACGTCACTGTGTTTTATTGGTAGATAACAATGGATGAAGCATGTTTGATTGACGTCACGCGCGGTAGGTTTGTTCTTATAACAGATTAAATTTAAAGTCTTAAATTGTTCTTAATCAGTGAGATACCCAGGAATATCTCATTGCTTAAGAACAATTTAAGAAAAGTTTAGTGTGATGACAGACAAACAGTAATATACAAATACGTACACTGTCTGACACGTGAAAATGATAGTTTTTAAGACTTTCACATTTGGATTTTGGGTCAATTTTGCGGGTGAATAAAATTCACTTCTAGTAATATCATTAGATAAAGTCACTGATGAATGACTATTCATAATCTTTTGTGAAGCATATTTTAGCGTATCCCTGTCTCTAGACATCAAATACTGTATTATTTATAGAAATACGAGTGTCTCTTTTATGAAAGTCACATACTTTGATTTCCTGTCAGAGTTTTTTACAACAATGACCTCGTTAATATCGTTTACTTGTACGAAACAGACATTTCTATCAGATCACCTGAATCTGAGTGAAACCCTTGAGGGTCTTTTCATGTAATTTTGTCTCTATATTTATACAGTCTACCTGACTACTAAAAGATGTTAAATATCTTCCGGTTTACCTTTGCCTTATATTATTACTGACAAACAGATAATTGTCATCTTAGGTTAGGTACGTTTCAATGTTTAAATCTTAGCCTACATTCTTATCGGCCATGTTATTGTTATAGTTAACGTTTCGATTAAGACTAACTGCAGTTCTATACGTAATCATGTTAATACTTAAAACATTCACAGAAACATTGCATTAATTGTGAGCAATCTGATGGTTTCCATTGTAATGTGTGCAAAGTATCATTAAAGCAGAATTTTAGAAATAGTTATGAGTTTGCAAAATGTGAAAGTAATCTTCTTTTTTTTTAAATAGTGTTTCATTTTATCTGAAAGAATTATTTTAAAGCATGTCGCACAAATAAAAATGTTTTCCTCTGGTCAGAATTTGTTTACTGAAAAATTTCAATATTTTTAAGTAAATTACATCTGTAACCACCGCAGTGTACATACAGCATTGCTTTCAATTTACGCGCACTGCTGAATTGTTCTCATTTCAAATACACTGCTGTGGTGTATGTAACGCACTGTCCTAATTTGAAATGCACTGTTGTGGTATATGTAACGCACTGCCCTAATTTGAAATGCACTGTTGTGGTACATGTAATGCGCTGTCCTCATTTCAAATACACTGCTGTGGTGTATGTAATGCACCATCTTCATTCTAAATACATCGCTGCGGTGTATGTAACGCGCTGTCCTAATTTGAAATGCACTGTTGTGGTATATGTAATGCGCTGTCCTCATTTCAAATACACTGCTGTGGTGTATGTAATGCACTATCTTCATTCTAAATACATCGCTGCGGTGTATGTAACGCACTGTCCTAATTTGAAATGCACTGTTGTGGTGTATGTAATTCGCTGTCCTAATTTCAAATGCACTCTTGTGGTGTATGTAACGCAGTATCCTGCAACTTATATATATGTTTTGACGACTACAAGCTTTTTTCTCTCTCGTGAGAAATTGGATTCCTACGCGTGTATTGCTTTCTGGAATTCGACCGTTTGACTTGATCTTTCATTACTTGAAGTGATTCTAAAATAGATGTTTTTTTAAAGTGAATTTCAGGCTGAACAACATTTTATTCACAACACATTGAGTTCTGTATAAAAATCATATCGTGCTGTCCCTTTTTTTCTTCTAAGTATGTTATTTGTTATCCAATATTAATAGTAAGGTTTTGCCTCTTCCTTTTTTGCCCCCCAGTGGCACAGCGGTGTGTCTGCGGACTTACAACGCTATCTGCGCTCTGCTCACCACGGGTATCGAAACCCGGTTTCTAGCGTTATAAGTCCGCAGACATACTGCTGTACCACTGGGGGGCAAAAAAGGAAGAGGCAAAACCTTACTATTAATATTGGATAACAAATAACATACTTAGAAGAAAAAAAGG
>NW_013665749.1:765667-790203 GCF_000517525.1 Limulus polyphemus
GAAAAGAAGTCAGCACTGACAGAAATATTGTGATGTAGAAAACAGTCAGCCAAGGCGGACAGCAATCAAGATGTTTGTTTGTTTGTTTTTTAGTTAAGCACAAAGCTACACAATGGGCTATCTGTACTCTGCTCACTACGGGTATCGAAACCCGGTTTCTAGCGTTATATTTCCGCAGACATACCGCTGTGCCACTGGGATCCCTTTGAACAACAAAACAAGTCTTAGAAGTATTTTTTTGCTTAATCAATTAGCCGTTGCTTCGTGTTATTTTTCTGGATATACTTCT
Source organism: Limulus polyphemus (assembly GCF_000517525.1). Classification (NCBI taxonomy): domain Eukaryota; kingdom Metazoa; phylum Arthropoda; class Merostomata; order Xiphosura; family Limulidae; genus Limulus; species Limulus polyphemus. Next base: position 765,957 of record NW_013665749.1, read on the forward strand.
GTCATTTACACATTTTCTTCGAATATTTAATTATTTACTCACACACTGTAGAATTAATAACACTTTGTTTGTATTATTTTTTTTCAACTGTTGCTTAGCTTCAGTTGTTTTGTGTTATCTTCACCATATAGTACTCTTTTACAAATTTAATTTTGTTTAAATCACTGTTTAATTCTGCATAAGATATATATATATGTATATATAGACATAATTGTTTTTATTATCATTTAATATAATCAATTAATTAATGGTTCCAAATAATCATTCATTCTAAAATCAACGTGTTACTTCAGAGAAATAATTTTATTTCAGTTTGTATTCATATTACTTAACCAGCTGCCGTGCGGATAAAAAAATGAAATTGTTTCTTTAAGATTATGATTTATTTTTGTACTCGTTAATGAATGTATTTCGGCCATACCAACTTTCAAGGTACGTATTTATGTACCATTCAAATAGACAAGAGATACCTATTCATAATTTATTTTTAGTCAATAAGATGTTTATCTTATAATGCTAAATTGACACTCAACTACAATGTGAAATGTTCATTTACCGTTTATTCAATACACCATTAGCTGGTGACTAGTTGAAAGTGAGCACAGTTAGCCAAAATATTTTGAAGTATACGAAACGCTACGTGAAATCCAATGGTGAATACAGTTGAAGGGTTATATTTCTAGAATAAATATAATTTTAGGTGAAATATTTAAAAAACTTTAAGTTTTCATAAATATGATGAAAGTATAACGTTTCTGAAATATATAATGTTATTATATTGTTCGCTTTATTATTACTAGTCATACTCGACTAAGAATTGCATGTTTACGACCTGCTGCAATGATCTTGACCCTTGACTCATTATCACATAGTAGAGTATATAGTAAAGTTCTGTCTGATTTTCATCAATGATGAGCGAAATCCAGTGATACTGGAAGTCAAGAGTCATGGTCAGTTCTATCTGTTCTGTAGGAAACTTTCTTGGTTGAATCTAAGTCAAATAATAAAAGTAAATTAACAGTCTACTCAAAAGATAGAAATAAGTTCAATTTAATAGTTATGCATATAAGAATTTAAGTATAATCTTTAGTGATATCCGGTGGATCTCCTACTACTGTAATAAAGATTATTGAAACATATAACTACATGGATGATGAATATAAGCTTTTATACATTAACTTTGTATTGTTTAACTTTCACTAAAATCACACATGTCAATGTAACAGAACTTTAGAGGAAAAACCTAAAGTACTGGAAACTGTTTGAAGATCTTAACAGTTTTTGAACTGATTCAAAAGTTACTCAGAGAATGTTTTATCTTACAAAATAATAGCTTTCACACATTGTATATATTATTTACATTAATGTATCACTGGAAGTTATTATGTCGTGGGATAAGGTACTCTTTGTTTTAATTGTTCGTTTATATAAAATACAGATAGACAAACTTATACATTATAATCGGTTAAAACTTTCAAATATGAAGTATAGGCCTAGACGGATACATTTCGAGGACAAAGTTTCGTCACACTTCTAAACAAAGGCATCCAAAAGCACGTCTGTACCTTTCATACTCATTAGGCTTAGACATACTACGTTATGTCCATGAATCAACTACTATATATATCTTTGAACTTTCTAAATGAAAGCTAAACATATTTTTGTTCTTATATTTAAATATATATACTTAAGTTGATAGCCACATGCAAATATAAATAACATTTATAAACGAAATGTTTAGCGAAGTTGTACTGACAATGTTTTCCACACAACAGTGAAGAATAAGAATAATAAACACTCTAAAGTTATTACTGAGGCAAAGTGGTTGGAGAAATAGCCATGTTTAAAACGCATAAGAAACTTTCAAAATTCCAAAAAAACATTTTATGTGTGAGGTTTATTAGTTTTCGATATTATAGAAATGATTTTGTGCTTTATATTGACACGTGTGGTATTTAGCAAATGCATATGTGCAAAAAACATTTCATTCTTATTTTTCGTCAAAAATTAATTTGTTACTACCAAAAGATGGTTGCTAACTCTGAAATAAATTAGTTTCAGATGAAAATTAGTGAAAGAGACTTTCTCATGTACCCTAAATTCAGTGGCATTACTCAAAACAGTTTCTCTGCCTAAAGACTGCTTACGCTTATATGTTTATACGCGTTAAGATGGAAAATAAATAAATTCAACTATATATATTCAACGCGATATGAAACCTACTTAGTAGTCCACGAAGCTTATAGGCCAGAATGATTTTGTTACGTAAGAAACGTTTCGAAAAACGCGAAACACTGCTATTTAAGTGCTAAGTGTTAACACGTATCCTTGAATCTGATGTCATTTTTATCGATATGCCCTTTCCAACAAAAAATATAACTTCACGTATTTCACCACTCGTGGTTTCTTCTCCATGGCCCTTTGAATACAGAAGAACTTATTTGCTTCCTGTTTATCATAAACATTGGTTGACAACATCAGATAATGTAGACTGTTGTTAATAGCTTCACTTACCATAGTATTGTTGCAAGAAAAAGTATCAAAGTTAGTTATGGCTTTTTAAAACATTAAAAAAAAAGTGTAAAAATGATAAATTATAATCAAGTAAATTAACAGTATTAAAAAATATTGAAAAATCACGTAACTAGCTGAAATTCAGCATGAACTTGTCATCAATAAACTCGATAGTATTAAAAACATTCTGTTTACGACACTAGGAGCAATTTGCAATAAATATGTCTGGCCTGGTTAAGTAGAGAAGTTTCAGGTTCGTATAGTGCACACGAACATGTTTACATTCACGGAAAGGGGAGTTGGCTGGGTGAACCCAACCCTTGTCCTTATGTCCCAAAGTGCCACTCTTCTCAGTCAGAAAAAATGTCAACAACTACTAAAAGTCTCGCCTGATTTCAGGCTTTCCTTGCTACGAGTTTAAAATGAATGGAACACAGGATCTTGTAGTTCTTTACAGTAAAAAACAAAACAAAAACTGTGATACGTTATTAAGTGTTAACATGCAAAACTTTATTGTTCAGTTTTAGATTTTAAAAGCATTTACAAGATTAACTGAATAGGAATAAAAAAGATCCGTTTGCTTCTTATCGTTTTTTAAGCCTATGTCTACCAGAGGCAACCCATAATTTCCTCTAGCACTTCACCCCATCCCCGAAAAATAGGCTTGACTTAGGATGCTTGTAAGGTTTCTTTTTTTATGAATGAGCCCCTGCCCTTTTAAAGTTCTCTGCACGTTGCTAATTACTTTCTAATTACTCCTAGATTACCACATTACTTTTTACCATTTATCGTCAGTTGTTTTTATCATATATAAAATACGTTCTCAGAAAGAAAAAAAAACTTCTATTAACAATACCGAAATTTGGAGCCATAGGTGAACTTATCCGTCAGATAAGAATGACCTAAGGGTTGGACATTTCAGCCTCGGATCAATTAAATGGAGTGAACTTAAAGAGTGAACATGACAATAAATCAATGAAACTTTACATAAAATGTATCGCATAATAAAGATATATTTGGAATATATGTAAATAAAAGATGTGAATGCATGGGTTGCTGAAAACAAATTATTGTGTAAGTACTAGAACTAACACATGTTTTGAATTTATCAAAGTTAATCTAATATCTATCATGTCAGAATTTGATTTCGAAAGGAAACTCTTTTCAACTATGGTGTGTTCGCTTCGTTTGTTTGTTTGTTTGGAATTAAGTACAAAGCTACACAATGGACTATCTGTGCTCTGTCCACCACGGGTATCGAAACCCGGTTTCTAGCGTTGTAAGTCCGCAGACATACAGCTGTGCCACTGGGGGCATTTGTTCGCTTCGTAACAGTGATAAAAGAGTTGAAGACTCAAATACATTTTCATAATTTATAGAAACTATGAACAATAAATGTTTGGATTTTTTTTCCAGTCAAAATATACAAATAAATAATGTTTTATTATTTTTTTTACTATAACATATTTGTTAAACCTCAACGTGGTAGTTATTAAATGCCTTTTGATTATATCTAATCCAGCAGCAAACCATTCAATTATACACATTCGTATTTTGCTCAATAAAGGGAAACGTTTAATGTGTATTTCGAAGTGAATAATATATATATATACATAGAGAGAGAGAAAAAAGTTATAAAAACCATATGCCACTTGTTTATAAAACATAACGTTTCAGCATGGTTTTCATATATAAAGGAAAACTTTTTAAAGATGAAGATTTTAATACATTTTTCAGTTCTTATTTAGTTAAATTATTGCATTATAGTAAATATAACTTTAGTAAATATTCTTGATAATTAACAATTAACAATGATTTGTGGTTAATGATATTAAAATCAAATCATCTAGGTGTTTTGATACTATAATAATAATAACAAAAACAGCAAAGAAACAACATAATACAAGTGGAATGATAAATGAAGAAAATAAAAGTAACGAAGTTTCTCATATTCATAATTGGAACACACAAACAATCCTAGTAGTATAAAAGTTGCTAAAAATTGGTTACTTGTTTGTTTGTAGTCAAACATAAAGCTACACAAAGGGCTACCTGTGCTATCACCACCACGGGTATCGAAACCAGATATCTAGCGTTGTAACACCGCAGACATACTGCTGTGCCACTGGGAGGCAAACTGATTACTACAAAGGAAAGAAAAAAAAGTGACATATTACATGATGTTGCATCTGTTTACTAACCTAGATGACGCGGACCAGTTCCCATTCATCCTAGTTTCAAAGTCTTCCTTGTCATGAAGACAGCTGAAGACTTAAAAAAGAAACTGGGCCTTTCTATCATTTATAAGTTTGTGTTTAAAATGGTGTTTACAAATTTATTGGATCGTAATATGACTTATATTTTTTATATGCGGATAGTATGATAATTCAACTTGCAAATCTGTTAAAAGAAACATTTTTTATCGAAAGAAATCAAGTAGAAAACAGTCTTCAATATTACGATTAAAAACAAAAACTGGATTAAATATATTTATATCATATCTTTCTCCCTCTACAAATGGGTTAAACTGCGGAAATCTAGATTTTGTTTTTGTTAACTTGTTATTACGAGTACAGCAGCAAAGTCACTTCTTAAGCAGAAGTAAACTATTTAAAGTTCAATAAATAAATGACTGACACAGATTTAACAGACTTATGAAATAGTTTGAAATATTGTGATTATACAAAAAAACCTTATTACGTGGGTGGAAAAAAACCCTGTCACCTCTGTGTCGTTTATTTATTTGAAACTACCCACGTAAAACTGACATTTCAGGAACATTTAAAATTCAATCTTATGATTTATTATTCGTTTAATTAACTCATGTCTTTAAAACTATGTAAATGACTGAAATTTACCCTAGCAACAAAATAAACGATTTAGTAAGAAGTGGAGTAAGTTATAAACTTAGTGAAAAACTTAGGATTTTCAAAAAATAAAACATGCTTTTTTATTTTTTAAATTGGAAAAGTTAACTTTTTATTACTTATATTATTAATTATTTCGATAATAATTAGGCTAATTTCGTTACACTTAGATCTAAAATATCCATAGGGTTCATTATCACCAGGTATGTCCAGGTGGTTAGGGCGCTTGATTCCTAACCTGAAAGTCGCGGGTTCGAATCACTGTCCCAACAAACATACTCGCCCTTTTAGCCGTAGATGCGTTATAATGTGACAGTCAATCCCACTATTCGTTGGTAAAAGAGTAGTCCAAGAGTTGGTGAAGTTCCCTCTAGTCTTTCACTGCTAAATTAGGGACAGATAGCCCTCGTGTAGTTTTGCGCGAAATTCAACACACACCATTATCACCAAAAATCGAAGCAATTGTTCAACAGTATGATGGAACGCAAATTAATATCTAAAAATTTTAAATATCATATTCAAATTCGCGAATAACTCATAACGTAACAGTGGCACAGTTTTGCATTGTGATATATTCATTCTTTTATAACTTATTCTGTCTCCTAAAATGGTTTGATAGGCAAATCACGATCTCTTCTTTACCTAAATCTACTTTTTAGTGTGATTAACCAACATAAAAAAGTATTGTATATAATCTCATGCAATAAGAGTGGTATATTTTCGTACGTTGACAATCGTTAGTTTTCACAGAATATTGTATATACTTTAAAAAATACTCACACATAAATGTATATATAATATGAAATTGCAAAATAGGAAAATCATTGTTGTGAGATGTGATTTAATATTTTACTTCATACCTTTTGTATTGTTTGCCAGATGGAGTTTTGATGTCATATAGTGATGATATATATGACACTGAGAACTTTCCTGAGCGTCTAGATTTAAGATGAAATTCACATGACATCTTGAAATTTTAAGAGACTTGGAACAAAAACATTGTAATAATATTAAAACACAAAACAGTTGTTGTTGATCCGAGAGAGAGTTAGTTAGTCAGTCACTAAGTTAGTTACTAAGTGAATATGTTGTGGTTTCGGCTATTGATTACTTAATTACCGAGTGTGTGAAGTCACCAAGTATTGTGCTGTAGATACGAGAGCTTGGAATGATATTTGTCTAGGGGATTTTAACAGGTGGTAAAATAATGCTGTTTTTTTACGCTTCGTAGCTGTAAATAAGTTGCAAGAGTAACTCTCATAATCAACAGAGACAAGCTAGGAAATGTATATGTTTACTTGCATTTCGAGTTGCATAATAATAGTTGAGCAATATTAGGTTTTTATGTATATGTATGGGCTGGATACCTTACAGTAAGTGCCTGTGACTTATTGGTGATAAATTTCAACAATAAACAAACAGCACACAGTCCACTTATTTTAAAATGATATATTACAACAATTCAATCGTATATATAAATAATTGTCACACTGTTGATTACCGCAGTTATATCCAGAGCTTTAAATAATCGTGGCCTAAAACGTTCTACATACTACGAGATATTATGATGCAATAATACTCAATCAAACAACGACTTATTAGGTTCTAGTAACATGACGCAATAATACAACAAGCGCCAATTCACAACAATTCGTATACAGTTACGTAAACAAACCTGCAATAAACTATCGCTTCTAAAGATAAATAAATATAACACTCGCGCTATACTTAAACCATCTAAGTCACAACACTCGCATTAAACTTAAACAGTCGTGTATATCAAACAATCAAGTATTTACGACTAAATCCACAATTTTCAAGTTGTTAGCATTTTCTTTCTTCAATAACAGTTAACGTTTTCATAATTGAAAATGTAGTGCCAGTGCACTCATTTTGTGGTTCAGAGCTGGTTTTCTTAGCTTAATGGTAAAATATTCCAGCATTTTAAGGTGGATTTCTTCCTTGTGTTCAAGGTGGAACAAGGGACATGCAGGCTCTGCAGTCGAATAAAAGAACACTGTAACACTAAAACTTACAACACCAGTAATATTACCAACCGCTGTCTAAATGAATGTGATGTTATGCCTACCTTTAGTTTCTTCCACATCGTCCCCCGGTTACAGTTACCAATCATAATTGTAATCTATCTAAACATATGCTTTGTCCGTTATGACGACATACTACTGTTTATCATATATAGTGGTCACAGTGTTATTTTTCGTCTGTTTATATACATTTTCAGTTTCGGAAGGATAACTGTGTTCCTAGTGAAGGATGTTCATAATCTATGATAAGAATACAAGGATGAGTACCTGTGCCTTACAACCTTTATTCTACCACCGATGCTGTTCTATTTAGTGGCCCTGGTTTCCCCTAAAGGGGCCAAAGGCCTCCTGGAGGGGTCGCCTGTTTTAACTATTTGCACCACAGTAGTGTGTTGTCTGTCAGTCAGTCAGTGGACAGGAAAATAACGTTACATAAGGGATTTTAACGTTGCAGTTTGTACTGTCGTGACATAAGTAAAACGTGTGGATGCCAGGAATCATGAGAATAATTATGCACTTTGTAGGTCACAGCACAGCATGACACACAAACTTCAAAAGCAAGAAATAAAAACATTTGTTACTCTTAATTTTGGCTTTATTTACTTTTGAAACAGAACACTTTCGAGGACCTTGCAGAAGTATCCCTAGTTATAGATTACTATTCTACACAGTGATTTCCTTTGGAAGATTTTACATAGTACAGTGTTGCTTCTATTCCCACCTCTTTACGTGCTTTCATAAGTCAGTCAACTTACGAAGACAACAATTTTCAAGACCAATTTGAGCACTCAAATATACAGAAACATATGGGCTTGCTTGTTTTCGATATTTGCACAAAGCTACACAAAGATTATCTGTGCTAGATGTCTCTAATTTTTAATTGATAGACTAGAAGGAAGGCAGTTAGTCGTCAGCACCTATTACCATCTGTTTTGTACTCTACTCAGATACTGAGATTCGACTGTCACAGCTATAATGAACCCGTGGCCTCAAAGTACAAAATGCCATATGCTAACCACTATGTATAAAGTACATCGGAGATGTTTTCAAATGGTAAAGCATGAATTTCCAGTTCGTACCCGTGTCTTACAGGAGAGCTGGTGCGTGTGGCTGGATGCTTTATTTTGATAGAGTCAAACCTAAATGGCATATAATCTGTGCAAAGATAGCATTTATTGAATTCTCCAAATGTTTAAGTTACCATCATAACTGTAATCTACAACCAACAAAAGCCCTTTGGAAAAATTTCGAGATACGCTTTCAATCATTTTTGAAACGTAAAGCCAACAAGACGTTAATAAATTACCCGGATTTTTGCAGATATATAAGTAAACATAAGCTTTGTCCGATGTGACGACATATTATTGTTTGTCACATGATAGATACCATTTGCACAGCTTTTGACAGTTGGCTTTCTATTCGGCTATGTGATCTCTAAATCTGATAAAGGAAATAACTTTGTAATACTAGACAAAGATGATTATTTAAAGAGAGCTGAAGATAACTTAAGTGATTCTACTAAATTTCTGAAACTGTATAATGATCCTACTGATAAACGAAAAGCCAAATTGTAAAGGTATCTACTGAAATTGAAGAAATATAATATTTTGAATGAAAGACAGTATTTGAAATTAGACCATCAGGTAGTCACTTAGGAATTTCTTATGGATTACCTAAAATTTATAAAGAAGTTCAATTATGATATGTTGTTTCTAGTATTGTAAGCTATAATCATACTTTAGCTGGTTTCATGGTTGAATTTCTAAAGAAGTTTACCACCAACAAATAAACTTTAAAGGACAGATTTGAGATTTCCCAAGAAATACAGCAGTTGATGTTTGATAATGTAACGTGTACTGGGCTAGTTTTGATGCTGAATCTTTGTATACAAACATACCATTAGAAGAAACCATACAACTAAGTGCTGATTTGACTTAGAACTACGTTTCCAAAAATGTTGCCATTCCTAAACCAGTTTTTCTGAACTTTGCAATTAAAGAGTATCTTTACCATCTCAGAGAATTCTGGTTAAGCTTCCCAATTTCTACAGTATTTGAACAGGAGAGATAGCAGTATAAAGTTTACATTAGAGCACCAGGAAGATTATAAACTTTTTTTCAACACTTCAGTCAGTAATAATAACGGTCACTTCAAATGTGAAGTGTGCCACAAAAAAACAACAAAAAAAAACAATTACAAGCTTGTATTTTCATTTTCGAGTATTATTTCTAATCTATATCAAGAAAATGCGGATAAAATATTGTTTAATCGTGCTTATAAAATATCTAGCACATATAAAGTGTTACATAAGTAATTCAATAACATTAAAGAGTTTTATATAAGAATGACTTCCTTTTTTTTTGTCATTGATAGAATACTTCGTAATTGTTTAAACATGCAAAGTGTTAGAATACCACATATATTTGGAGCATTTAAATATCCTGTAGTAATCAGTTTACCATATATGGATAAATATTATTTAATTGTAAAAAAATCAGCTACAGAATATTATAACAAGGGTGTATTCAACAAATACAGTTATGACTGTATTTAACCCTAATTATTGCCTAAAGTTTTTCTTTAAATTTATGGAACGATTTTCTGCTTTATAATCATTAGTTGCTGTTTAATAAATTAACCTGTTCTTGCTGTCAAAAAGGTTACATTGGTTCTACTATAAGAAAATTAATAACGTGGGTAAAAGAACATGCAAACCTAGAATTTGCTATTAAATCTAGCTTACTTGAACATGTCCTAAGAGCGTGAAAGTTGTGGTGTAATATAATTGGTTTAAGATATTAGCAAGGGCCAATGATGAATAGAGCCTCAGAATAAAACACAGCGTGGTCATTCAAAATCTGAGATCAACGCTAAAAAGTTGCTAGTAAATTGTTTTTATAGATGTTTAATCCTCAAATTACCAAACTGTTCACTAATAGTAATACCCACAAATTGCAACTTATTGAGTAATTTTATAATTTTGTTCGTTGCAACGCTTCAGTGTAAAGAAGTAATAAAACAATTGAATGAGATCACCGACTTTCTAAGTAATAAGTCGGATTTATTGCCATATTTATGGCATTTTTGTTAATTGTTTTGTATGACTTACATTATCTAATGAATCTCGTAACTAACAAGATCATGGGCTCATGAGCAATTAGATGGATAAATATGGATTTCATAAATAAATCTAGAATTAAACTAATGGAAATCTGGAACATAACGTGTGAAAAGAAATATGTCTCCACAACAGGAGAATTTCTTAAAAGGTCTCTGCAAAACGTTTTCTATTTTCTGATGGAGCCGAATTTCTCATCTGCAAATACAAATTCTGAGAATATGTTTATTTTCTGAAAGAAGCGAAACCGTAATATTGTTTGGTTATGAAACTTCTTACAAGACATAATTTACAATTCAATTCACTTGTGTGTCTTCAATAAATCATGAAGTTCTGCGAGTCATTTTTAAGCCGTTTAGAATTCATTTGAAAACTTAATACAAATGGTATGATGGTCTTTGTGAAATCAGAGTATTTCGGGGTATATTCATCCGATGGATAAATGCAACCTTGTTTTCATACATTTTAGTTTTCAGCTGTGTGAATTTGAGGCATTAAGTACTTTTTGCACCACACTATCAGTACCACCCACGGAGAGGAGGGGTAGAATATTCAAGGTGACCAGTAAGAAAGTCCAAATGCTTTTCATCCATCTTGGGACTCCAAAATGGAAATATATATATTATTTTGGATTTATAGGACTACATGTGTAGCAGATGAAGCTTAATTAATGTTAAATTATGTAGTTTTAAAACTGTCACACGTGTGTACCCCGTGTTTCTTGTTTCAAGTATGTAAGGGCATGCTTGTTGCACAGCAACCATTCAGCTGATCACTTTAGTAAAGCTATAGTACCAAATTTCTACATCTGCTGCAGAGCGAATTCATATGTCGATGTACCGTATTAGCGTTATAAATAATTATATTCAAAGCACACAAACTTTTACTTTACCATCATAGCTATAATGTAAGACATGTTGGTATATTTGAAATAATGTCGTAGTATACTGATTATGGACATGCAAAATACCATCTTTGAACATAAGGTTCACAGTATAAACAAAATATACATAACTAGTACGAAAATATGATGTTCTTATTTTTCTTTTTTAATGGGAAATTTTCTCAAATTCCTTGTTTTACGCGATGATATTATTAAAACATTTATTGTGGATATCTCGGGGAGAAGGCTCGATTACAAACTTAAACTAAATTTTATGTGGGAAGGGACAAGCAAGATTTGTCATGGACAATAATGCGTATTGTATTTATTATTAAGTACGGCAGTACTTAATAGTAGGGATTGACAAGTTTTCCAAATAATCCACGAAAAAATAATCGAAAAACCGACCATTGAAAGTATTGTTCACGATATATTTTGCGCATATCTACTAATAATATGCTATAAAGGGCGCTAACGCTTCTGGTAAAACAATTCAAAAATTTCTAAAACAGCAACTTTTTCGCCTACCGACCTGACCTAGACGGCTTGGACTATCGCTACAAGATTTCTCCACCTTACATGATTGGACTGTGGGTATTCGCTTTTAATATTCCGATTAATATGTAATTTTTTTTTTATAAATGACAAACATATCATGCATGTATTAAAATGTTTTTTCAACCCAATTTAACCTAATAGATGGCGATAAATAGACACGCGACAGTTTCTAAAGGTAAAGTATATACCTTATAGAGATATAAAAAGTAAACAAATAAGAGTATTACAAAATTATGAATTTTAAAATGAAGTAGGGATACTGCTACAAAACGTAATGGAATAAGAATTAAAACCACAATCACAAAGTTATAAAATTTAATCCCTACACTGGCAGCTTTATACACTTTATCTTAAGCCATAGTATTGATTAATTTTTTTAAATTTGTAATTGTGGTTTTAATTCTTGTAAAAATTATAGCTATCAGGGATATAGCTATACTGAAAGTTTATAGATGTTGTATCCATTCCATGGATATAGAAACCGAATAAATAAATAGGAAAAATTAAATTAACTTTTAACGGAAAATAGGAATCGTTAGTTATTCATAGAATTTCTATAAGTAAGTTTTTAAATCGTTTTAAAATCTATCCAACTACTATCACTTTAATTATTTGTGTACTTTTTATTGCAGTATTTATTTTGTTTTGGACATTTCTTATAGCAATTCTACAAATAACCAACGATTCCTACTTTCTCTTAAAATTTTATTTTCCTATTTATTAATATCTATGTTATTTCGGTTGTGACCTTATAATTAGCTTACTTTTATAAAAAGGTTTTAATGATTAATTAAATAATGGCCTATTTTTTCCAACCTGAGCAACAAAATGTATTTTTTTTTTATATTTTGGTTAAAACAGTATAATCCATTAGACTTGTAACACTTAAAATTTCTAGACTAACTTTTTAATTGAGAAACAAACTAAAGACACACTTGTAAAGGCCTTTAGATAAGGAAACATAGAATTTCGGAGTTTCTTCAATCTCCTATTGTCTTAACAAATTGTTGCTAATTTTGTTATACATTTTTCATTTTAAAATTATCTCTGATTAAATTGGGTAATGATCTAAGGCGTAGCAAAATGAAGTTCACGAGACCCCTATACACTTGAAATTATATATTTTAGTTATTGAAATCTCAAAAGGTTCCCGATATGATGTGCGGATATATCATGGATTTTCTACGTCCAAAGCAACATAGAAAAATGTCTTTAATTTTAATTAATCTCTTCTCTTGGATAACTCATAATTTATCAGTTTTCATCCACACCTTTTGCTTTACAGTGAATTTGTTGAGATTTTAACTCCTGCTTTCAGGATGACTAACAGTCATTGCAATTGAAATACCATGTGATTAGTGTGTAGAATTCAGTGAACTTTCACATACAATATGTATATACGTGTTAATAATGTAAAATGTAACAACTGAAAACTTGTTCAATATCAAAAATATATAAATATACAAGAATTTTGAGATAAAATTATAAGTTTCATACAGTGAACCTTAAAAGTGTGTGAATTTTTAAAAGCTATTCTCTATATGTAAAGTTCATGAACAAGAAATCTTGAGATTGAAAACGTGTACCTGAAATTTTAAGCCAACATACACAAATACCTAAAAACAAGAGGGAATCCTCAATAACCGTAACATTTGAAATTCTCTGTGGCAGGATTACAGTAAATTAATCTAAGAGACCCCTCTATTTATCAGCTATATTTTTGTGCACTAGCAATACCAAGCATGGGTCTCACATATATTCGATTCAATTTTATTATTCATCAGGATTTCTACCAGAGTACCCTTAAATTGAAATTATTTTAAACAGGATTAGAGTAAATTAGTCTATGAAACCTTGGGAATGGTCAAATAATCAATTGAAAGGGTCCTGAGCCCAAAACTATAATTAGATCTCAAATCAGTCAAGAGATGACAGAGCTTTTAGCTAAAAGTTCATACTTTAAAATACAATAAAAACCCTCAGATCTGTTCTATGAGCTGCTATGCTGCAGCTAAAAACACAACTAGTGATAATTATTAGGAATATATACATACATCTTAAAACACAGAACCTGTGATTCAAATATAAAACATAAACCAAAAATTGTATATGCTGCTTTTAATAAACGATCGCATTTTGCTTGGTACCAGTATTTACAAGTGGCAAATGCAGTCAGTGTTTAACACGTTCATTGCCATGTGCCTCACCGATTGGTCACAACCTACCTATAGTTATGGACTATGTGACGCTCTAGTGGGTCATAGATAATTATGTATCAAAGCCAGATACTATGACTACTCCTCCGCACCTCTTGAATGGTACTCTGGTAGGTATTATTATTAATGGCGGTGTTAAGGGTTATGTTGTATGGTGTGTTTATGTGTTTTTACAAGGGTGTGAATAAATTACACTAGTTTCATGATCAATGTGTTGATATTATCAAATTTAAAAAAAATCAGAATTGAGTATGGCCTGAAGAACAAAGAGAAGAGAAAATTTCTTGTGTCCTTTATTACAAGGTGAGCATTTCATGTTTACCAGGAATTAAATTTCTTTTTGCACATAAACGTTTGTGTAATCTTAATAACAGAACATCATTGGTCAATGAAAGTGAATAAATTCCTTTCCCTCTAGCCACCTACAATTCTGAGTCAAACCCCTATAAATGATGGGCACTTTCAGACGGAAAAGGTTGTCGTAAAGTAGGGTACAAATTGTAAAGATGGACAGCAGTTATTTCTACTGACAGGTTAAGGACATATTCTCCTTTATTAATATTGGAAGACCAATGATATAGGTAGCACATACAAATTGAGAGCATTATAAAATCTTCTACATAATTCCATACTTTCTTAAATCTGGAACAGATCTAGTCTAAAGGCAGATAAAGTACAGTAGAAATATCATCTATTGTCAAGAAGTGCACTAATTCACAATTATTATTTGTAAAATATTGCTTTACACTTTGTAACACACCAAGTCCATTCTTTTTCAGAGAATTTAGATCCAACTCTATGATATATTTCCTAGTCACTTTGTGGTTACTACCCAAAATTAGTGAACTTGAGAATACATTTACAAAGAAACAGACAAACACAATAATCAGAATGGTTTAAATCTTATCTCTTATTAGGTTCTAAACAACCTGTTTATTGTCTTGCTAAAAATTAAAATGCACAAACAAAATATTTTATGGCACATTTTTTATTTAGGGACAAAGAGTTCAGTTATATTACTTAACATATTTACTAATATTTTTAAACATTATCTAAGTTTACATGGTTAAAGAATGGTATTCTTAACTACAAATACATTATCTTAAAGACTCCCAAATGAGAATTTATAGAGTACATTTTGATATACTTAATTATATGACAGCATTTTATAGTTATTCTTCTACTTTGAAAACTCCAATTTAGTTTTTGAATCCCTTTCAAATTTCACCTACAGAAATGTTGGTTAATTTTGTGATCACAGATTTGTTTTTAGAAACACACATATTCTATATAACAAAATTCTTATTTTCTCACAGTAACGAGCTCTTACTTTCAGTAAAAATTAATATGAATAAAACACCCAGTATTTTTTTTTACTGAAATATTACATAAATTACTTAAGTTATGAAAGGCAACTACAAACTTGTGTTGAACTTTTTTTTCACAGAAAAAGTTTTTCTCACTTACTGATTATAATTTTGGAAAAAAAAAACATTCTGATACTATGATTAACACAGTGACTTTACATGATTAAAATATTTAAATAGCACTAATAATAGTGATAATAATAATAAATTATTATCTATATTATAAACATTTTCTTATTCAAGTATTTCATGCTTTTTTAAACTCTCAGGTTTGATCAAGTAAATGGCAGCTGGAAAGAGTAAAAAGAAAAAAAGTTAATATTTGTCCATCTATTATGTTATTGTTATGTTACGTTGTATGTAATGTTTTTGATAAAAGAAATGAAGACAATATGTAGTACTCAATACTCATCTTCCTTTATTTAATTATTACTTTTTATAATTTTTAGCAAAAATTCTTTATTAAAAATTCTGATTTTTTCTGTACAAAAGACTTATAACGTTTACTGAAAGCTTGCCAAATTTCACGAAGATACATGAATCGTATTGTATCAGACGAAGTATTGATACAATCGTATCAAGCTTTAGTAAAAACGTATTACAGACAGACGAAATACTTAGTTCAAAATCTGCAGATTATTTATTTTAGTACTGTAATACGTGAAATATACCAAGTGTTACTTTATCTTTCAGTTTAGAAAGGGAAATTTTTATATCTTCCCAAAACCTGTATCTATAGCACTAATCTTATTCTTGAGCTGTTACATACTGTCAAGGTTGGGTTTCTTTAATGTTTTCCAATTTTTCTACAGTTTCTGACAAATACACTGCGAGTGATTTCACTCTACCAATATAAAATGACTGATTCAGTCATGTCCAGATTTTTACCTGGTACAGATATTTCCAATAATTAGAGATAGCGTATTCTTGTCCAGAACATTCATAAGGTTTTTATTGCATTGTTTATCACAAATGTTGTAGTTTTACGAGTCTAATGTTCAGTCTCCTTTATTAATTCATAGTTCAAAATTAGCTTCTTTACATGTTATCTGTTGAACCCAGAAGCACTTGTAGGTGCTGGCACACAGGACTTGTGCCCTGAATCCTCAGCTGGTGTCTTGAAAAATCAGAATAGAAAACCATGATAAATATCATACTGAAACGCTGAAAATTCCCACACCTTTGGCCTGAGCCTCAAATCTTTTAAGTACCTAGCAATGAATCTGGTTGAACCTATAGTTAATGGTTATCCCTACCTGTAAGAAATTAGTGTATTTCAGATTATCATAGCACACACAAAAAGTCATGCCACTTTCTCTTTTCAGTTAGTATAATTTATTTTATTGGGAAAAAATATCAAATTTGGTTCACTAGTTATATCAAGACATGTATGCCACCTTATGTATGTATTATGTCCATTTTACATGATTCGTTTAGGTAGGACCATGTGGTTACCTTTTTCTTCTCACGACTAAAATGTTAAATAAAAAGATTTAATATGCATGACTTTCAATTTATACCATATTGAAAAAAAAACTGTTGCATAGTTTAATTGGTATTTGTACAGTGGAGAATGAAGGGTTAACAAAATTCTCAAGTTAGAAATAAATCTCAAGCATTCTGGTGCCAGTCAAAAAAAGTTTGAGATTCATGTATTTAAAAATTTCACAGCAATTTCCCATAAATGTTCATATATTGAGTTTGAAGACAACAAAATTACATGGCTACAGACATAAAATAAATTTAGTTTTATTCTTATGTTCAGAACTTTGACATTAGAGTAATCTTGTGCAGACATTTTCTCAATCATCGGATTTTTTTCTTCAAGAAAATCAAATTCTTACTCATAATACTCAAGACTCAAAATGTTAGTCCCCTGAATTTTTCATAGTTATGTGGTCACAGAACTCAAAATTTAACAGTTTGATTTGAATTTTGCACAAAGCTACACGAGCACTACCTGTGCTAGCCATTCCTAATTTAGCAGGGATAGACTAGGGTGAAAGCAGCTAGTCAACTCTACCCATTGATAACTCTTGGGCCACTCTTTTACCACCAGATAGTGGGATTAATCATTATATTATAAAGTCCCCACAGCTCAAAAGGCAAGCACATTCAGTGAGAGGGATTCGAACCAGTGAGCCTCAGGCTTAACATGTAATGGCCTCAAGTTTAATGCAGTTAAGTTGTCAAGACAATTTTTGCATAATTTACATAATACCACATATGGAATTTTACCTTGCATAATTTCTAATTATGGCCACATGCTGCATAAAAATAAGGCCTCTGATGTAAGTACACAAGCACAAACAATAAAAGGATTCAGTTTTATTCCTCAGTACAGACGTCCTTTGTAAATATAATTTAATAGCACGTTTTCTGATATTTTAAAATAAACAAGCATTGATACACATACAGAGTAGTTCATGACTGATAAACCATTTTACCAGCATCAGACCCTTAATCTAATAACACAGTGTAGTTACAACAAATGTATTCATTTCACAATATTGCTTTATGTATTATATTTTTGCCTCTAATTGAAACAGTGAGTTAGTTAATATATGAATCAACCATTTTAAAACTAAGTGATATATATGGTTGCAGTTCATAAATTTTGGGCATACAATTTTGTTGGTTTCATGTTAACATATACAGCAGGTTTAGCCTTCTTAACTTTGTGAGAAAACAACACTAGGTAGAAATATCTTGACCATATCAACTTACTACCACTTGTTTATTAAAGCTGTTTTCTGTCTTCATTTCCAAAAACAATTAAGCTCATTGAGAAACAGACTTTGTGATAATCAGGATGACTTTAGAAGTTGACTTCATAAGAGAGTAAACATAATTTTGTTTTTTGTTATAGATGAAAACAGATAACATTATATTGTAATTTTGTTTCTTAAATGTTGACTACCAGAATTCCACTCTCCCTAAAGTTGTAACTTCACATTTGACCCATATGTAATACTGCCAAATCTCATAAAATCAAACATGATATGCAAAATATTTTGTGAAATATTAAAATCTACATACTTTAAATAAATATTCTAACAGATACATTTAGCTGTTTATTATTTTGACTTAGTGGTGAATTATATTACTTCTACTACAACTGACATTTTGAGACATAATATCAAACTTTTTGTTGATGAATATCCAGTTCATAGGTCATGAGATTGCCTTCATTGGACATACAATGACATGTACAGTATACCGTTACTTACGGAACATCTTCTCTACACTAGTTTCATACACCTTACATCTACTAAGATCACTTTAAACTGGTTGAACAGAAAGCTAGAATACGTACTTAACAAAGAGTAAATTTCTTGAAGTAGTGGAAGAGTAAAACCTTCTAACAAAACTGAAATTCACAGTGGACATACTGACCTCACAATTAAGTAAATTCTGTCCAGACTTATCCCATGTCTACCATATGACTCAGTGAACATGAGACAAGATTACCAACATTGAGGAAAACAACAATACTGAACAAAATACAATAAAAACATTTGTTTTCATTGTTTAAGAATCATTTCAACAATCTTTCAAATTAGATAGTTAACTGACCATACATCATTACCTTACAACTACATTTAGTCTACAAATATTCTTTAACCCATCAAGATAATTAGCACAGAGAGCTAAATCCTACTTCTTGTGTATACTATTAAAGGTTAAATCATTATTGTAAAAAAAAAGTATTACCACATTTAAGTACAAAGGCATCATGACCCTACTTAATATAATTAAAGACCAACAGAATTTTTTTGTTTAAATCTAAATTTTTGTTTCAAATGCTAATACAAAGTTGTAATAGAAAGTACAAGTGTTTATAAACAGCAAAGTGGAATTATAATGATTTATATTCTATCACAAAAGTAAAAAAAAAATTCAATCTTGTATTTTTGAAAACATATTAAAAATTAACACAAATATAAGTAATAACAAATGCAAATTGTGTTTATGAAACATCTATGTCACCATTAATGTTATATTGTATGCTTAGCACCCACAATTTGATTGACATTCAACTTTGACCCATGACCTTCAAAAATTAATCAAGTCTAAAACATTTTATGTAATACCTATTGTGTAAGTGTATTTAATATGCATTTATCCTGTAATTAATATAATGTCTACAAGGTTGTGCAAGATTTTCTACGTATCAGTGACCTTTTGACTTTAAACACTGGATAAGTTTGGTCAAAATCCATTCATCCAATCTTGGGATATCCTGTCCACAAGATGTGGGTGGAAAAACTGACAGCCAAACCAATATGCTGATCTTTATGAAATTATAGGTGCATAAAAACACACTCTGAATCATGCTCTATCCACTTTATGCAGTGTACAAGATTGAAACAAAGAAATTAAGTTCCAGTAATTTTGCTGGATTTTTTTTTTGTCAAAAGTCAAAATAAAAGCTCGAAACACATTTTCTTACTTTGTTAAATGTGGTTAGTTGACAAGCATATAAATATTTTTGATTTTACAAAAATTTTAATTTCATTTAAACCCCACAGATCAGTTAGAAACAAATTTCCTTGTGATACAAAACATTTTGTAAGTGTACAAGAGATCCAAGTAGATTTTGGTCTGCCAAACATTCAGTGCCTCAACAGTAGTTGAACTTGGACAATTTCATTACTAATAGGTGACTTGTTATTCCATAAAAAATTTTGTTTTATTACTAAAGTTTATACAATAACTAAACATAAGTATAGTTGGCGAGTGCCAAACAATCCAAAAGTCTATACAAAGTGGATTGTATTTTTATGTCTTATAGCAATGATAGTAATTTCTTCAACGGCAAAGAATATTTTTACATTCCGCGAAATAAAAATTGGGGGCATGATGGCGCATATACACAAATGCAAGTTTACTAGCAAAACGTAATTAGAATTTTGCTAGTTTGTGATCTTAAAAGTTTTAAATTTGAGCTAACTTATCCTTAGTCAATAGAATCAACCTCAAAAATACACCAGGAGCTAGATGCAGACTCAACATGGAACCCATTCAATGACAAAACTATACACTATACACCTACTTCTACAGCAATTAAGTCTGAAAATCAAGAACAAAAAAAGATTGAAGGAGGGGGAAAAAAGTATTAACCAAAGAAAAAAACCAAGCAATTATGAAGGCACTGAAAAAACAGCAGAATGGAATGATCATAGTAATAGTCACACAGATATGAAGCAACTAACAAACTTTTATGGGCCTAGGATATAACATGCCAAAAAATAAGCTAGTTATGAATAAACTTTGAATCTCCCCCCAAATAGATCCAAAGTGTGAAAACACTTGTTATAACCAAATATCATGCTGACACTGTTAAATGGAAAATGACCCAGCAAATATAGGTTGTAGATTTCATCATTTCTTGCTAGAGTAGGTTTGTGTGAGCACTTAGTGTTAAAAGAAGAAAATGTCTTCTTTTACTTTCATTAACTGTTAACCAGAGTTTTGTAAAATCAAATCACAAGTCATGAGTGTTAAAATTTGATTAATTCAAAAATTAGCTGAAATATTTTATTTTTTGTCAATCCACAGGTAAAGTATCATAAACAAATGACCTATTAATACAATACAGAATGTTGGTAAAATATATTTTCAGTTCCTTAAACACTGCTAACTGTATGGCTCAACCAATCTGGTAATATTCTATAAATCAACCAGTTTATGCAATAACAAAAAATGTACAAGACACAGTATTTATGGTACTAATCTTGCCTTTTTACTTTCAATGTAAAACACTCTGCTGTTGCCCAAGGTTACATAAATGACCATGACAACAGTCATACATGGTTGTTACATACAACTCTGGTTACAATTTTCCAATTTCTCTCAGACAAGCACACGTAAATGTATATGTACGTGTGAACACTTAAAAAGCAAGAACATTAAAAACAAAACATGAAAAACCAAAGTAGGCTGTGAGAAGATTTGCTCTGTTGATTTGTTTTGCATTTGACTGATTAAAAACATTGCTGGTAAAAAAAAATCAAAAAATCACGTACATATTCAGGCCATGGCACTAACTTTAAAGTCTTATAAAGTCATTCATGATGTATACTGTTATCAAATGGGTTTAATAATGAAATTTTTGAGAAAGTACACTATGAACCCATCCCCCTGCGAGTTTTAAAGATGAGGAAATACCTCAGTTTTAGATATATTTGGCAACCCTGAAGGCAGTTATGTATTTCCCAACCTTTTACTAAACAATGAATATAACATACGTCATGTTCATCTGTTTCATAACATTATTGTCTTGACTGATTGCCTACACATTCAAAAATGTGCTACAGTATTACACCCACAAAAATACCTACAAGTTTAGTGTTAAAATCAAAATACATAACTTCATCAGTTTGTTCCAGCTAAATAAATTCAAAGTGTTACATAAAGAAAACAAGGATTAAGTTTGTTGTTTTACCACCGAGAAAAAAAAATTCATTCCTTCACCATTCACTGTTTGATTTTTCTATCACAAAGAGCACTAAATTTAACACTAAACATTTTCAGAAAGTTTATGCAATGTAACAATCTTGCTTTTAATATTGTTATAAAGTCTCACTAATGACTTTGGGCTTTTTTTTTATTAACAATTTTGAGTCTAGGAAGCCCTAAGAAAGAAATTATATATGACAGAATTTAACCAATCACAGCTTACCATGGCAACCTTTATATTCTCTTTCTCTAAGCTTACTATTCATTATGATGCTGCCAAAACTAGATAGTAAGCAACCTAACTTTGCTGTGGCCTAAAACTAAGGTTTCTTGTTACAATTTTATATATATATATACACACACATATACATAGGATATTATATGTGCACAATTTTGTTATTTAAGCAAATGTTATCAACTTTGACATTATAATATAAAGGATCAAATTTAGTATGAAACATGATCATCAAACAACATGGCTTAACACAAATATCTGAAACAATTATACAAACATAACTTGTAGCTCCAAAATCGTAAAATATAAATCTACTTCATCACTCAATGATTATTTGTTCTTATTTTAAGATATGAATATTCAACTACAAATATGGATCGTCTAGATCTGTACCTGAAATTTATAAGTAGCTTATTAAAAGAAACATCTTGATTGAAAGTGTTACTTGCTTAATACACAGATCACAGAAATGACACAAATAGAAGTATTTTTTTTTAAGTTTGTAAGTAGTTTGTATAAATACAGTATGCTGACTTAAATTGTTTAAATTTATAACTATTCTTCCTGTATAGTATAAATGGTGTGACCAAGAGTGTAAATTATTCCATAAATGTTCTAATTGAAATGGCTCAGCTGGAGGTGTTTCTTAGTTTGTGAATAGTCTACTTGCATTATTCAAAAGAATTTTATTATTTTAAAAAACTTATCTATTGAAATGACTAAGCTGAAAGTTTTTCATACCTAACAATTAGCCCATGTGTTGAAATTCATTATCTACAGATGTTATTTTTGTTTTCCTGTTAACTTCCAATAGCTTACTTGCAAAATTTCTTTAGCAGTAAGTGTCATTCTATAAAAATAGTTTGGCTTGAACTGTTAATTTAATTCATGAGTAGTCTTTCAACAGAAATGGACTGACTGGGATGTGTATAAACTTGTGAAAAGCATACCTATAACACTGTTACAAGAGTTGTAGCTGAAAGTAAGCAGTTCATGTAGAAATGACCTGAGCACATAGCTGTTTTAATTTGTGACTAACTAATTGTAAAAATATTCCCAAGTGGGAATGTGTATTATTTTGTAAGCAGTTTAAAATAGAGGATTTGGATGTGTATGTGTTAATTTATGCTCAAACCAAGAACAGGGATAAAATGAAGGAAGGGTGTAGTTTAAGAATAATTTATTATTATAAATGACAGGTTAGAATATTGTCTTAACTTGGAGTCCTTCTAAAGGTTTGGTTTGATTGAGAATATGTGAATTTATAAAAAGTCCACTAAATAAATGGATCGACTAGGAGTGTTTTAATTCATGGGCAGTCTACTTATATAAATGACACAACTTGAAGCATGTCTTGATAAATGGTACATCATGAAGTGTATGGTAATATGTGTGTACAATCTATATTAAAAAAAATCTAGCATCTAATGTGCAAGTAAGTCTATTAAAATGGTTCAGCTGGATGTTATAAGTAATCTTTCTACAGAAATGAGTACATGAGGATGTATGAACAACAGATAACATTATACAATATACACATTCAAAATAAAATAAAACCAGAAACATCATTATTAAATTTCCTAAAAGAAAGGAATTGTTACTGATGTGTTAATTTTTAATAATCAGGATTTTTTCCCTTAAAATTGATGACCATATTTTCATAGACATAAGTTATCTAAAACAATTTTTATTAAAATCCTACCATGACATATAAGTAGTATGTTGACTGAGGCGTGACGCACTTTAGAAACTTATCACACACTGTTAATAATGATAATAAAAAAACTGTTTGATTGAACATCAATAATTTTTTCTATTAAACATTCCTTATTTTAAAAAATGATCTGGCTACCATTACACTTTAAGACCAGTGCTTGCATGCTTGCTTTCAAACTATATTACTAAATAAGTTTTATTTGATTAAAGCCTCTATAACCTATCATCAGGTTTTCACTCACTCCAGACCATACGTAACAGAATGT
>NW_013665749.1:791203-830783 GCF_000517525.1 Limulus polyphemus
TTCGTGATATGTCATTTTGAGAATTTTATAAAGTGAGCTCAAGGGAAAAGGATAATGGTAGAAAGACAGTTGTCTTGGGGAAATTCTAATTCAAAGATCAATTGTCCAGATCCATATCCTATTATATGAAAAAATTGGATTAAATATTTCTTGAATAATTTTTAATATCTTAAAATTAAAAAACACAAAACATAGTATCAAAGAATCAAATAAACAGCTTTATCAAATCATTTCCTGTTAACATGGTGGCCTGAGATAATTTCTCAGCCTATCCATACCATAATTTCATGCAAACATTAAAAAAAGTATAACAAAATATTCATGTCTTATATCCAAGGTAGATTTTACAGAGATTTTGTAAATGTACTGTAACATTTGTTTACCACTGCAGAAATGTTTAAATACATTTATATTAAATGAAGCTTGTTTTAATCCTTAAGCAAGATACTTGTTACAAAGAGGTATCGATGCTGTAATACTTTATACATATGCATATTATGATAAATGAATATATATAAAACTGGACTTGACTATATGATACAACTAAAAACAAATGAAAGCTGAGGAAACCATTTTTAATATCATACATATTTTATATATTTTTTCACAATTATTTTTTTTTATCAAGCTCAAAATTGGCATTACTTTAATCTTGCACAAGCACTCCTTAAATCAGAGTAATGAGCTGACAATATTTCTTCTAAAAATGCAGTAAACAAGTTGTTAATTAAGAAAGAGAAGCAGAGTGAATAAATATATTTATAAAGGAGAAAAATAAACTAACTCTCCAGATATTAACTTAAGCTACACTGTTAAAGCAACATTTTATTTTTAATTGAATGATTTGCAATATTTTCTGGAAATCAAGTCAAGATATCATCTCACTTCAAACCTTACAAAATATACTATTGCATTAAATAATGATGTTATTTGTCAGCAATGAAAAATAATTGACTTAATATATACATATATAACTGTGTGTACGCGTGTATACCAATATGTAAAAAGTACAGAATACTATGAAAAGGAGAACTTCCTAACTAAAAATAGGAGAGACAAACATACATCACAGACCTATTAATTCACAGTGATCCTGAAAGGTAAAGAAATTTCAATAATAAAACAATTAGATAGTCCACCTACTATTTTTGAATGAGTTTTCCATAATAGTTAGCGATCTTTGATATTGTGCAAAGCTGCATGAGTGTTATCTGCACTATCTATCCCAAATTTTGAAGTGATAGACAAGAGCAAAGGGAGCTCATCAATACCACCCACCACTAACTCTTGGGATAACTGTGTCAAGTAATACTGTAAAACACTTAATACAATTTTATGAAAACTTCTTAGTACTACCAGTCACTAACCATAAAATCTAAGATTATGCTTTATTCACCATTAACAAGCACAATATATATATATATGATGTAAGTAGTTAGAAATATAAAACTAAACAAGTTACTATAGTAATGTTTATTCCCAAATCCCTCTTTTCTCTACTTCTTTTACACATCTCCACTATTACATTCAATTCATAAATGTAAAGCATTATAGCAGATATGTTTTGTGAAAATTATTTAAAATTTCACAGCTTTTCTATTTTTTAAAACGACCATTGAAAATTGGCCTAGATTTGGCCCTACTAAAATCTCAAATTATTATAAGACAAAACTCCAACCTCATGAATACAATAACAGCAACTCTTCTTTTCTGTTTAAACTACAACTAAAACAAAAATAACAATAATTCTGTTTTGGATGCTCTCTTTTCACATTATGTTGTATCACTAAAAACTTTTGTAGTACCACATATGTTCTATTCCTTATCACTAAAAGGTCTATTGTAGATTAAGGTAGATTGTGGCTACTAAAATACATTACGTGGTTATAAAACAAGTAGAATAAACTTCATCATCTTAGTCTTCTGTTACCTTACTTATAATTTCATCATCTACTGGTTAAGGTTAAATACTAAGATATACACAGGAAGTATGAAATTCAAAGTAACTTTTGAGAAAACAAGGTTTTCAAAACTGTATGAAGCTAAATCTTTACAATACTGTTACACATTTGTCAGCTTCATGCTCCACAGTTTACATTCAAATAATTTCTCAACTTGGTTCTTCAGACTGCTTTTCATTTCATAGAAATAACACTGTGTACAACTAATATCCAACAACACAAACTAATGATGAAATCTTTAACATTAAGGTTAATAATTTTTAACTATAATCTTTACTGGCCTAATAAAGCTTTTTAGCAGAAGACAGAGCATTCATTGCCTTATAAACAGGTTCCACTGTTGTAATCTACTACAAAGAAAGCCTTCAACTCAAAACCAGAGCCAATTAGTCTTGCTAAGAAACCTTAACACCCAACCATAGTTAGAGTGCCACTTAAAGTTGTAATGAAATATTAACGTATAGGTGTACCACATCAAGAATGAGAACCCAGGTAGCCCTTTGACATTTGCAGATTAATTCATACTTGTAGCGCGAGACGTTTTTGAAATCCACAAAAATTATATCAATATATAATTTTGTTTGTATATTGTATGAAGTTTTTGAAGACTTGTTTAAGCACACAACAATTCTTCTTCCTACATCTTGTAAAAAGATTCCATCAACAAGAATATTTTAAACAAGTAGACAGATCCAGGTTTCCATCTCAGCAAAGCATTTACATCCTTTGATTTTTTAATTCATTCTGTGAAAAATGAAGATAAGCTATGTATGTGGGTAAAGGTTAAGACAGGTCACTCATAAAAGTTGAAGGCCTTAAATTTAACCATTTTCAAAAACAAGAAACAAGCTAGAAGGTACACATTTTTGTTATCTTTAAAAAATAAAATAAAGGAATATATTTCTACAAAAATGCATCAGTACAATATTGTGTGAAATAGCAATTCAGTTAGTCCAGAAATAGCATTTGACCAATGATGTGTAAGAACATTTTGTTTTCTTCATGTTTTTATTGAAACTTTGCTATTTTTTATTCAAAATACTCTAACCTAAAATAACTTATACAAAGGGTTACCACAGGTAGATTTGTTAGATCTTTAAATGAAATTCAGAAACAATTTCTTAAGTGTTTGAATCTTGAGCAAGAGTTTAAAATATCAAAGACCAGTAAGGCACATATCAGAGTAAAAATTAAAACATACAGAATTGTGTGCTTGTAATCTTCAAATCCATACACAGAATAAAAATCCCTCTTCTCTTAAAGTTTAAATTTAAAATAATCAACTTCCACAGAAACCCTACAAATAAAATATAATTCCCTCAAATTAAATTACAAAAATTTCACACAGTAACTGATTATTTTCCTAACCATTATTAGCCTTAATTGGCCAGTATTTTACCACTTTATCTTTTGACACCTTAAATGCTGACCAAAAGACTTCTTGACCTGTACCACGAGTCTTTGACTAATCAGTCTTACTTTATGTATACCAAATGGCACTGGAGATAATAAATATGTACTACTACCATCTTTAAGACAGAAAATTTATATGGTTATTAATTTCTGTGGTAAAACAAAACTTGTACTTTTATAAATGACTAAGTTACAGTTAACTTAGTTATTTCTGTAAAATTATCATGATTAGTTCACAATCTCTATCATTAGCATGAATATATTTAAGTTATGATGAAATAAAATGCCAAAAATTCATATACTAAGAGCCATGAAGAAGCTATAAAGGAGGATGTCTCTCTAAATGTTAAATCCCCATACTAAGAAAATACTTTTTTTCAACACTTGATTCATGAGAGTTTAACATTACTAAAAATGTTTAAGTTTAGCACTGTAATAGTTACCACACTCAATTTAATATAACTACATGGTAAGATAGGATCCAGTAATAAAATCACATGGTTATACACAATAGCATAAACAAACAAACTAGCTGGAACTGAATGTATAATATATTGATTTTTGGCCTGTGATAGTAATAAGACTAACTTTGATGTGTTTGTTAAAGGTATGCTAAAATTAGCTGATAATATCTCATGGATTTATTTCTATATTAGAAAAATACTGTTAAGCTCAAATAAGATAAGTCACTTAGTTTTTGTTTGTGCTTAACAAGACTTAGGTATGATTAATGCTGATAAGTTGAAATTTAGTAGTAAAATCTCAAAATGTTGTCCCTTTAATAGAAACAAGACTAACTTTGTTATGATGACTATTAGTATGCTGAAATAGTAATAAACATCTCACCATTTTGTTCCTTTATTATTATTATTACATGGATTAACTTTGGTATGAGTTCAGATAGAACACTAGAATCAGATGATAAAATCTCTGTAAAAGTAACAAGATTACTTTGATAAAACTGAAGGTAGTAGCTAAAAGCAAATGTGAAATTTAATGGTTATGTTCTTTAAACAGATAGTAATATTGGTACAATTAGTACTGGTAAGTTGGAATAAATCTTAAAAATGTTATCTAAAATATTAGGTATAATGTTTGAAGACAATTTTTAAGCAGTTAAATCACCGAAGGTTTGAAAATTTCATAAAGCAATTCATGTAAGAGGTAAAGTACACTGGCAAAACTGTCTTTAAACACCAAAGCTGTGTTTAAGAGATTTTTCTCAGAAAATTATTTTTAAATTAATTATTTATTTACAATCAAGCAACACAAGCTCTACAGAAAGAAACCTAGCAGCCTGCTGAGAAGAAAAAACTTAATGTCAGAATTTAAAAAGCAGCCCAGTAATGACAAATACTCAAGTTACTCATCTGATTCAAGGTTAATGAAATTGTGGGAAGTTAATATTTTCCTTACCTTAAAATATATCTCCAATAGATACTTACCTGTCTCCACACAATAGCAATTTCTCACACACCTGCCATTGTTTTGTGCACACCACTAGCCTGGAACTACCTCCCACCTAAATCAAGTTTTGCATTAACTGCACTAGTACATGATGTAATCATCATGCAGGAATAGACCTCCACCAATAGGAGGGTGACATCCTTCATGCACAGTAGATCCCCAATAAGCACTTGCACTCAAAATTAATTCTATTCTTAGACAAGGCAAGAATAATGTGCACTGGTAGCGGGGAGGAATGATGGAAAGACCTATCAGAAATACATTTTCAGGTAAAAATGATGCTAACTTCTGAAATGATACACTTACTTTTCTGTACACAGTAACTAGAATCTGACACTAATGTGGTGGAAGGGTTGATGCAAAAAAGAAAACTTAGAAGAGCTCCCTTAATGGGAACTTACTAGAAGGGCAACACTCATGCAAAACTATATCATTCTGAGAAAGGATGAAGGCAAAAACAAGCCAATAATTGCAGGTGTGGGCAGAAAAAATACATGAACATGAAAGACATGAGGTGTAGTATGGCTAGGACAATAATCAGACTGCAAGGTTTGGTATGTGTTCTGTTGTACGATTTACTCACCATACAGCAATGGATACTAAAGTCCCTACCTGCCTCCTAAGAACAACACTTTGCCCCACCAGTTGATGAAAACCACCATGAAATTGGCATAAAATAAAATAACCTGTACTACATTGACACCCCAGCCCTAATTCCCACCACAGTGTGCTGTCAACTAGGACTCTCTATGGAGGGATCGCAAAACAAGTGAGCGACTCTGCAAGTTGACCACCCCAATGGCTAAAAACTTGGAATGACAAGGGACTCTCATATTTCTCTTAAAGAGCAGGAGAGGATTTATGTTGGGAAGAATCCAGAGAAAGGCCCAGATCTGATCAGACCTAACTACCACAAAGAATTTTTACTGAAGAAGTTGCCACAAAACATATTTTGAAAAGCTGGAATGTGCAAGCCAGGAAAGTGGGCAGGCACTTCCCCAGTGCAGGCTTTTTCCATGAAAGAAAAATTATGGCAAGCAGCTTCTGCCCGACACTCCAAGGTGAGATGAACACCCCAAAAACCTTGTGGCAAATGAGTGGAGTGAGATGCAAGTCATGTAGGGAAATATGAAGAAGGTGAATGACAGAGAAAAGGGTGTCATGTTTCAATAGATCTCAACTACAACAGAAACCATATGAGGAGAAAGAGAGCTAATGATGAGACACTGGTCTAAGTAGGGAAAAGGACTGACTAGAGATACCCCAGAAAAACTGACTGAGTGCTTCATATAAGAGATAAGAAGAAAACAGAAAGTGAAGGGATAGAGCAAGGAGAAGGCAAAGATGAGAGAAGGGAGCTCTGGTAAGGGATACTGGAGATAGAGGGTCAACATCCCAGAAGGGATTCCAGGAATTAAGAATCAAAAAAGGCAAAAGGGGAGTGACTATAATCAATGTTAAAGGAATCATGGATAGGAGGAGGATGAGGCAGAGAAGAGTGGAAAAGATGTTTAAACAGGAAAATCTAACATGGAGAAAAAGAATAAACTACAGCACAAAAGAAGGGAATAAAGATCATGAAGAAACTCAGAACAGAGGAGAAAGGGAAAGCACAGTATAAATCTGACACAATCAGCAAAGACAGAGAGGAATGATGTGTTTTTCAACAGAGAATGACAAGGCCAGAGCAAAACCAGACAGCAAAAATAGCGAGAAAAATGTCAGCCTCGTGGTCGGGCTCAGGAATGGAGAACATGTAGGAAATAGGGGGGAGGGGGCAAAATCTGTTACATGGTGAAAACTAGCAGTAACATTTCCCACAGACAAGGAACCTCCAGCAGCCATAAATGTGTAGAAGCTGTGAGGAGTTTCAAGATATTAATTGTATGGTATTTTGAGTTCTGCAAACAATTATAGTAGAGAACATTAACTAGTCTCATTCCAGATGATATTTTAGCTTTTCGAACAGAGCTAGAACTAGAGAGGACAAAGTCACAGAAACATGAGAGTTCATAGTGTAGACCTGCTCAAGAATATCATCTAAAGTTTTTTTAATGCAACAACTGGTATGTACAGGTTTGTGGAATTAAGACTCATGACCTCACAAAGTAATAGATCATAGGCTTAGAAATTCAAGTACAAAAACCAGTTGATTCAAGAAAATGTGTGAAGTACAGGGTATAGAATAATTTCTGTTAGCAGAATTGAAAATCAACACAAAAGGTAACCCTAACAAAACTTGTAGTTTACCAATGTGCAGAAATGAACGAAAGTGGGAAATGGAATTATAAATCTCACAAAAGAATAGGAATGTACAGAAATAAAAGTCAGAAAAACAGTAACTATGATACTAAACATTATTACTAAATAAAGTCAGTCACAAAGAGCAAAATTAAACACATCTGTTAAAGGTAGTGCCGAGTTTAAGAGTGAAGTTAATTTTGAATACAAATGCTTAAGAGGATCTACTGTGCATGAAAGATGTGTTACCCTCATACCGGGCACGATGATTACATCGTGTATTAGAACAGTTAAAATCAAAATATGATTTAGGTGGGAGGTAGTTCAAGACTGGTGGCATGTGCAAAATCTCAAAGAGAGGCACACAGGAAACTGCTAATGTATGCAGAGAGGTAAGTTGATCATTTCAGAAATAAATGTTCCACATCATTACCCTTAAAAAAAAAAGAAAGTCATTTTAAAACTTTAATAAGCTCTCAGTATTCTTAATGATGTGTCTTAGTGAGAAATATATATAAAAAGGAAACATCCTATGTGATAAACTACAGAAGAGAGATTAGGCTTCTACTTGTCAAAGTTTTCAAAACAGATTAACAGTACAGTATTATTTACTGGGCAATGTAAGAAGACTTAGCAAAAATTGTGGTTCTATGAATTAAGGATAGCAAAAAACATTATTTACTGTTATCTATTGCAGTATTTTTAAATCATAGTTTTTTAAGGCCCAACATGCAAATGATAAAAGAACAAGGAATGAATTTTTAAATACTGTAGCAAAAAAAAACACATTTACAAGATTAGTAAAACAAAAAATTAAATAAAAATAGATAATAAAAGACAAGCTATCTTAGCTGGATGCCCATTTATCCAAGCCTGCCAAGCATTAACAATTTAAATGTATTTACATCCATGTATTCTCAAAGTTCATTTTACCTAAACTGTTATATTTATTGTTGTTGCTATCAATAACTAATAACAAGTTTAAATGATTTAACATGAACATTAGGAAAGGTTCATGCAGCAGTTATAGCTAAGGTGTCACAATGATATCATATGACAACATGAGGACTAATTTCTTTTAAAAATATCCTTAAAACCATGCAATTTATTGTTACAAGCTTAATTATATCTTAGTAATCTTATAATATATATTATTAAAAAGGCTTTAAGTACAGGATTAAATAACAAAAGTGGCAAAGCTTTAAAAACCAATAGGTCTAAAATTAGTGATAAAAATCACGTAAACTGCTGATTTGTTTTTTCTACATACCTCTTAGTTTGTTCATTTTGGATTCAAAATCAGAGGTGTGTAAAAACACCAATTAAGAACTATCTTTTGTTTCCCACATGACTGCCCAAGAGGCCCTTCATTCAACACCAGAACTCATCAGCTAGACTAGATGATGAGACAAAAGATTTTCTGAAACACTATTTATCTATGCAGTATAATATTTTAAAAGTTATGGTTTAAATTTCAAAAGCTGGCAATGTATCTAAAGCTATTATTACATATGTTTTTCCACATTACACTGTCCATTTTGGATTCAAAATCTGCAGTTTAAGTGATTTTTATCACTAATTTTATGCCTATTACTTTCAAATATCTACTTCCAAATAACACTATGAAAGTGGGATTTAGAAACATACTTTGCTAGCTTATTAATAATCATAATTATGCAAGCAGCATTAATTTAGGAAATTTTTTTCAAAACTTTTTCAATAAGACCTTTTTTTTTTTATGAGTTGATTCTTTGAAAATAAACCTTATCAAAGAAGGATCACTTATTTTCTCTAGATAAAAATTTAGTCACTTGTAAATATTTCAGTTTTTGCTTGTTTACTGGCTGATGCTTATAAGGTAAACTTTTAGAAATATTTGCATGTTATATAACTAAAGCTATTGAGAAAACAGTATAGATTATAAATTAAACAGTAATAGACAAAGAAACCAATGTAATGCAACTCCTTTCATGACCAAAACATCAGAACTTTTAAGTTTTCAAATGAACAATCATTCCCACGTATTACTTCAAAATTTCCCTTTTCCACATAAACCATGTATTTTATAACACATTTCATAACTAACTTAGTTAAATGCATAGATACTTGACTAATCAACTAAGTTCAACAGCTACAAAAATGTCATATTTGGGTGAGTTTAAATCACTGTGACAAGCAACAAGTCAGTTTAATCACAAGTTGAAATGAATGAACA
Organism: Limulus polyphemus; assembly: GCF_000517525.1. Taxonomy (NCBI): domain Eukaryota; kingdom Metazoa; phylum Arthropoda; class Merostomata; order Xiphosura; family Limulidae; genus Limulus; species Limulus polyphemus. The sequence goes on from NW_013665749.1 coordinate 800,501, forward strand.
AGTAAGAAGGCTTAGCCAATTTTATAACATGTACACATTTTATATTTATGTCTTAAATACATTTCACTCTGAAAGTAAAACACCAAATATGATGATTACAGAAAAATGATTATCTCATATTTGTGATATCATGAAGTTTTAAAATAAATCTTAGGAACATATCGGTGAGAAACAGCACTAATTACTTGGGTATGCCAACTTGAAACTATCTATAGACTTGTAAATTAGAAAGCTATTCCTTTCAGAAATCTCATAAATGAGGTTTTGTATGTGCAATACTCTCACAACAGTAGTTTTGGCTGCCCAGCCTTGTCCTCAAATAAATGGATTCACTAAGACAGCAACATTACAGCATAGAGGATATGATAAATCCAACAATACTTCTGCTTTAGCTTTGATAAAAAACAACTCTATTCTACTGTGCAAATTACACGTTGTAACCTATGATACATACGTTATAATTCCTGCAACATTAATGTTAGTTGTAGAGTCAAACATCTATGAAAATTGTGGTTACTACCATGTCTTTTTTTTTCTTTCTAAGAATACTTTTTACCTGATGGGCTTATACTAAATCAGCTATTAATCATTATATAATTTGCTGAACATGTGCTTTTTGTCATTTCTCAAATTAGTATTTAAAATATGCTTTGAAATATAGCCGCATCATAAATAACTAGTAAATATATATTTGTGATATTTAAAAATCCCTAAAGCTAACAAGTTACCTTAGCTGAATCAATTTTAAAAACTCAGAAAATTATATATATTTGTTGTAAAATAAAAATATGAAAACAATATATTCAGTTTCAAGAAAGAAAACTTGTTATAAATACTAGTATGATGAATCTGATTTAATTCACCTCTTGTTACTATCAAACTTAAAATAAAAGCATCACAGTTGACAATATTTTTAAGCATCAGTTAATTAAAGCATCATAATTATTGTGAACATCATTCAAAAACATTTCACGTAATACGATTCATCACATTTCTAACTAAAGTATATACGTTAAAAAAAGTAAGGACTAAAATTAATACTTTTTTTTATGAATTTTTAAAGATATTTTCATAGATTAACAACAAATTTTTAAGTAATAGTTTTATACCCACTGCCTTTTAAAGTTGTCACTTCATCCACAGGGCCGTACCATATAGCACTAATTTTCCTCCAATGCTACATTACACAAAAATTATGTCTCTAGAGCTTGTACAAAGGAACACACCTTCCCATCCTCACTATCCACATGAAAAATCATTCAAATTGGAAAATATGTTTAGTTTTGTCTAGTGTATCTGGTACTAGGTGATAAGCAGTATTAATTCTGACTACACTATTATCATGTTACAGAACTTAAGTTGAATACTGTGAACAGCTTTAATGCATCAGTGTTCTTTCTCGAGCAATTAAAACTGTGGGCCATCTTCAGGCCTTTGGGCTGAAACATCACAGTTGTAGTTTTAGTTGCTTTAAAAAATATTTCTGCTGTAAAGTTGTTCATAATATTAAACTTAAAAACCCAAGTGGGATCCTCATCTCTTAATCTAGTACTCAAGAATTTAAGTTTCTTTCTTGAACGTGATAGTGTATTCTATCATCAGCTATGCTTGATTCTTTTTGTTTAAGTACTGTACCATCACACACAAGTTTTACAACCCCCAGTATAGTAAGTTTTCAGAATAAGTAAGCTTGTGCAGAAATTTGACATAACTACTGTATGAAACTACTTATTTTGTATGTGAAACAAAATTATATAACTTATGAAATAGCTTTCAATGAAAGAAGTTAGAAAAATTTAGCTCTTACCTCATCACTTTTGAGATTTTATCTAACACAAGCTAAATCAATGTATGTGCCCAATTCAAAAACTAATCATCTTTATGTTGTTATTTTTACTAACATTTTTGCCTGTAAAGAAACAAGGATAAATAACAGTAAAACATGCTTTTGACAAAGAATAACATTCAAAAATTAATTTCCTCCTTTATTATTAAGAACTTGGTTGGATAATTATTTAATACATCCGTAAGTTTTCTCAAAGACCCCTTACCCACTCTCTAAAATGAAAACAATGAATAAAAAAAAAAGATAATAGCTTATTACAAATTTTTCTGTGGCCTTACCATTCATTTGAGATCCTGTAGTCTTACCTGTTCCTAAAGTCCTTTTCTGTTGAATACTATAATGCTAGAAAAGTTTTCTTTAAAGTTCATAAAACAAATCCCTTGCTATTATTAGCTGCAAGCACTGGTTTTAAAGACACAATTAAAACTGATATTGATCAAGAGAAATCTATATTTACTACACTTACTATAGGTTTATAATGACATTTGAACAATTTTGATAAAAAATTCAAGTATCTCAATCTGTCATGATTAAATAACCATCTTAGATCTTTAATTGAAATTAATATCCATGTCTTAAGAATAGCTAATTCTTCTTAAATTGATGGCTATGTATACATCTGTACAAAAAGAAAATACTTCTTAAAAATACCAACACCTACACAAGAAATCAACTAAACTAAAAAAATCATTCAAACCAATAACTCTTAATCTACCAAGATTCAAGTACACTAATAATTTGAAACATGATAACACCATGAGCAACAAAACATTTTTTCTTGATATTTAGATATTCATTTTTTTCAAAAATAAAACTTATGAACTATTTTACTGTGCATTAACTTTATTTTAAGCAAGTGTGAAGTTTCATAAGAGTATCCTAACTTAAAATTTTCATTGTTTGATTGTTATGTAGGTGTTGACATAGAAGGATTTTCTTATCAGCTCATGAATCAAAGTTATGCATACCAGGCTGAAATGAGGAAAACAAATGTTATATTCATCACACCCAAATTTAAAGAACTACATGGGAAATTCTTGAAAAGCACTTTTTTTTAATATAATGATTTGCAGCCTGATATGTAACAAGGCAAATCATGAATTATAAAATCACACATCACAAGGTTGTGAGAAGATCCATCAACTTACTTGATAAATAATGGTAATCAGATCATAAAGTAAAACATCAAAGGAAGTATGTTTGTTATTACATGTAATGCAAGGAACAAATTTATGTTGAATGTCAAATTGCCTCAGTACGTATTGCAAGTATGTAAAATTTTGCCAAATGAACTATGATTACCACTATTATACAAGACATTTAGGCTAATCATATCCCTGTCAAACCATAGTAGTAAGCCTAAATGAATATTTAACATGTTATATGTATAGGTTTACAAAAATGCAAAATGCCCATTATATAATACTCTAAGAACACTTGCATCAATATGCCTTTAACCTCACAACCACATCTGTGTAATTATACAAGCATAAAAACTATTTCAATCCTTTACCAATAAAAATATATATATATATTTAATGCATGGTGGGGAAAGCCAAAAAAATTAAAAACACTCACACACACACATTCACAAAAAACATGTATGAAAACAGTTATAACAACAAATTAGTCATAGATTAATACAAATAGCAAAACATAGCTAACACAGCATATCAATGTAAAACAGAGTATGATATGATCTTATTTTCAAACAATGTGTGGGAGTATAGATACATTGTAATGTACAACCAAATTACAAAGAATTATGCTAACTATTTGAAACAATAACTGTATACTTTATATTTTCTAAATGATGACTTCTAAGAGCCTGAATTTATACTGGCTGTTTACTAAACAATTCACAAAATATTTTGTTCATCCCACTAAGATACAAATAAATTGCAATACTGTCTCAAATACACCAACTCTGGTGGCTAGAAAAGTTAACACACAGTTTTATAAAGAATCTTTTATATATAAGATTCATACTTAATAACAACTAAGCTCAGATCTAATGGGCTCCTAATATTTTTAGTAATAAAAAAAAAGAACAATGAGAAAAACAAAGGGAATGTGAGCCTGCCTGAGCCTGATGCTAGTCACTGCTTCCAGTGTAAGATGAAGTTACTCAGTGAACCCCTGGTGGAGGACCTTGCCAGTCAGGTTTGTAAGGGGAGGCTCTGAAAGGGTTGGGAGTGTGTTGCAGGTTGAGCTCCACATGGTTGGTGCTGGGACTGGGACTGTGGCTGGGACTGAGCTGGGAGAGCTTGGCATTGGTGTTGCTCGGACTGCTGCTTGGGATGGTCAGGCTGCTGCTGGGGATGGTCATGCTGCTGCTGGGGATGGTCATGCTGCTGCTGGGAATGGTCAGGCTGCTGCTGGGAATGGTCAGGCTGCTGCTGGGGATGATCAGGCTGCTGCTGGGTCCCAGTGCTCGGGGCTGCCGTCCGGAACTTGATGGAGCTGGAATTGTGTAAGTGGCGAGAGGAGCATTTATGTCTCTTCAGATCTCTTTCTTCAACAAATCTTTTTCCACAGATGGCACACAAAAAAGGCTTTTCCCCACTGTGCATTTTAATATGTCGTGTCAACTTATCTCTGCGGTAGAATGCCTTACCACAGGCTAAACATATATAAGGCTTCTCACCTGTGTGTATTCGTCTGTGTCGGGACAGCTTGTCCTTCCGGTAGAAACCTCGTCCACAAAAATCACATGGGTAGGGTCGTTCTCCAGTGTGGATCATGGAGTGGCGAGTCAGGTGGTTCTTCTGGGAAAAGCTCTTCCCACAGACATCGCAGTGGAATGGCTTGTCTCCTGTGTGGGTCCGCATGTGGTCTAACAACTTACAACGGTAGCTGAATCCGCTGCCACAGATGTCACAGGAACATGATTTTTCTCCATGAGCTGCACGCACATGAACTCGAACTCGTTCTGCTGACACAAACAACTTACCACAGACTTCACATGGAACCGTTCTCTCACCCTTTGTGTGATGAGAGAGGTGGGCTTGAAGTTCAGAAGCTGTCTTGAAAGGAACCTTGCATGCTGGACATGGCCATAACTTGTCTTTCATGTCATCTTGCTTCTCTACGGCAGCTACTATTGCTGCTGCTTGAGCTGCTGCTGCAGAAACTACTTTGGTTGGATCTACCCCGGCAAAGGCAGCAGTTGTAGGAACTATTGTAGTTGCTACAAGGAAGTTTCGGTTAGATGTGGCATAGTCATTATTTGCCAAAAGTGTGTGGGTTTTAACACCTGAACCACGATTGGCAGCATTAGATATCTTGGGTTTTTGGGTTTCTTCTTGAGGTTGCAGTTGAGGAGGTGGAGGAGTTGCTGTAGTTCCAGTGTTATGATGAAAGTTTGCCAAATGGGAACGAGGATCAAAACCTAAAAAAGTTTTTAGAAAACTATCAGTGTAGAGATAAAAATGCTTAACAAATTTAAAGTAAGCATAAATATAAGAAAAGTATAAAATACTACTCCAAACATCACTATTATAAATTATGTTTTCCCAGATACGAAACAACAAAACAAAAAAAGGTCTGTTAAATATTCAACAATTATGTAGCAGTCACTGAACAGTTAAACCACCAAAAATCAACCTAAAATATAAATATTGTTACACGTGTAATCCTCTTTATAGAAAAATTGTATTTTTTTACCTTTTTCTTCTTCTCTTCATGTTGATTTGCAGTGTAATTTAAAGCACAGTAAACTTTTTTTAGATACATTTTACTGTATTTTCAAATTAAATAGAACAAAAGCAAAAACAAAATGTATATATATATATTAACAAAGTTACAATGTCTAATGATTTCAACAAGAGAAAAACTACTGGGAAGAAAATGCTTCCAATACAACTGTACATAATATGTCTAATTAATTTCATTCCTTCTCAGTATGGCTTACAATAAATTTAAGGCTCTACACAAACAGAAAACAAATAAAAATAAAATTTATAAATGGATGATAATTATCAACACTTTTAAAGTTCTCAAAATCATGCATAAAAAAGTAGACTACACAAATATTGCATTTTTAGAAATATTTCATGTTCAATGAACCTTAACAAATTTATAAATGCCCAAGGTTAACAATAATGAATCTGCAACACATAATGTGTTTGACTTTTGTTCAAAAACTTCTGTACAACAATGAATGGGAACTGGTTCAGGGTTCTTCAATAATTTAATAAATCATATTTTGCTGTATTCTTCTATTCAAGGGACCTCACATACCCCGGTAAGAATGAGTTGGTGTGCTGAGGGGTCTTGAGGGTAAATAAAGTTGAGTTGAGTTGGGGCTATGGGAACTTGGAATACCTGGCGAAGATGGAAAAATTCAGTTAAAGTATATGTCAATTACATGTTTACACAGCCTAAGGTTACCTACACTTGTACACAAATCAGTATTTAGGGACTAGCATTCATGGCACCTACATGTCCTAATGAGTCAAACACAGATGGTAGATTTTCCTGCAATAATTTTTTTTGACAAAGGCAGGAAATAGTTCGACTTTTCTTTGTTCTTATTCAAGTCAAATTAATTAACAATATAAATTATTCAGAACTAATAACTATCCCAAAACAAAAAGTTTGTATATACAGTTTTCAGAAAAATCAAAAAAAAAGAAGCATGGAGAGGAATTATGTTATTGAGTTAAATTTGACAAAAAAATTAAGCTTACATATCTTTTGTTCTTTTACTTTTACTCAATAAATATCATAATATAAAAATGATAAGTAGTGGGATTCAATGAGTGATTAGACGGGCCATTTACAGAAAGCAAGACTCAAATGATTTATAAAGTGCAGATAATCTGGTACATCCCTCTCAATTTGCATTGAACTCATGCCTCCCAAACTAGTAAATAACCAGGCATTGTAATATTTAATATGATTCAATGCATAGTCACATTACTCACTGCTCTACCTTATGGGTGTTCTATATCTTCCGATTGCATCTTGGGCTATATTTTAATTTTCTCTAAAACCACCTGATGAATTCCTTTGAAACTTGATAACAAATATAACTTGTTTTTCTATAATGATGTTCTTCATAAATACAATACTTAAAATAAAGAATTCTAGCTAGAAAATTTAGTCAGTCCCCCCATAAAAATTACAGTTGCACAATTGTCAATAACATTACAACTTTCCACAAAAATAGTTATAATTGAAAAAAAAAGCTTAACAAGAAGATGACCAAAAAAACCTACTATACTTTTTCCTGAATACAATTTATTACAAGTTCTTGTATTTAAATCTACAGTTTAAAAAACTTTAATTTAAAACTGTTATCATAAAATGAATATAAAAATAACAATTAACAGAACTTGTTCCAAAATGGTGACACACACAAAAGTGCAGTACAAACAAGAAATTTAAAATGTTGACAAGAAAGGCCATGTCCATGGTATTTTTATAGGTATACCATCACCTAGTCAAAACATATTCAAAGGAGAATGATTACATAACATGAGATAATGTAACATATATAGGTCAACTGAGAGTTCGGTACATACAAAATGAGTACAGCAGTACTACATATCATAAAAAAAACATTCAACTATAAAAAACATAATTGAAATCTTTATATGTAAAGTAATTTTTTAAAATTTTTCTTGTGGCCCATATTTATATAAAAATTTTTTATTTCTTCACAATTTAACCCTTGTAGTAATTTTATACCCTTTATCAATGTAGATGACATATAAAATAAAATTATATCATAAGATAATAAAACTCTTACCGTAAAACAAAATTTTTAAAATCTCCTATTTAACAAATTATACTTCCCTGAGTCCACTAAATAAAAACATTTATGATAATTACCATAACATAATTACTTTATATTAAAGTTGTAAGGAATGAATTGCAGTTATAAGATTTCTTTTTGATTTGCTATTATCCCAGTTACGAATGTATGCTATATTACACAAAGTATTTAGGACAGCAGAACCTCTGCCGGTATCAAACCTACTCCCCACTGAATATGGATGAGTCTTACAATACACTGCTGCATAAAATTTATAAAGGTCAACAGTTAACACAGCCAATCAGTAAACATATAATAAAGAAAGGAGACTACAGAAATTCAAAAAGAATAATTACTGGATGCAGTGATGATAGTATAAGTGCTTGAAAATTTTCATCCATCTACTCACATCCACTGTGAGTAAGATACTGAAGAAATGCATGATTACTGTCTATACTAATTTTGAATTTCTCTCTTACCACCCAAACTTTATTACCTGTTATTAAACAAAACTACAAAGTAACATTAAATCAACCATCCAGGTAAAAGATAATAACTAATCTTCTATGGATTCCATACAGCTTGGAGAACAACCATAGTCAACAAATGGAATTCAAAAGTACAGAAGAGAGCAATATGATGTAAAATATAGTTTTACAAATGTATTTATAATTCATTCACATACTAGCCTCTAAAATTTCCTCTAACACGTACAAGAAATCCAAGGACTTTTTCAAATGGCAAATTTGATGAGATATACCTTGAAATTTACCTATGAGGTGTTTTGGTGCACCATGATAGATAAGATGGATCGGATGCACAAGACAATTTGTTAGTATGGATGGAGCAAGATCAACGGTGTGAGAAATGCCATTAGGTATAAATATCCTTTTCAAACCCCCTCTGAAAGATTCTGCTCATGCATCAGCAAACAATTCAGAATTAATGGCCTGAATAAATTGATCAATAAGGGATCACAATACAACCATGGGATTTCCCTGCATGATGGAGGTAGACTATGTAAGGCTTCCAAAGAAGCTGTATAATTTCGGACATTGGTAGAAACACGTTCAGAAGCAAAAAATTTTGGCATCAAGATTCTTATTAAGCAAAGTTAACAGAATGACTGTAAAGATGAAAATCTGATTTATGGTGGTAAAGCAGAGCTTATATTATACGTTCTCCTGAAACATATGCAATAAGGTAGGAGTGGTGAATTATGGGCCAGTTAACATATGCTTTACATTGCATCATGGACATTCAGAATTTTGAGCCATCTGCTTGTTTATTAAAGGAGAGCAACCCAACTAGGAAAGGCTGTCACTATTTCAGAGGTAAAAAAATCTGAATTGAATTACGGTGTTTAACTTGGAGAGGCTGAAAACATATATATTAGAAAACAAGTTTTGTGTGTGTGTGTATATATATTCAAATTTAACAATTATATTCAGTACTGTGAAACTAACTGAAAAACATATAAAAATGGCTATTTAAAGAAGTTTTGGTGTAGCAGTGCAACTGTTACAGTGTTTACTGCAACAGTGTTTTACTATATTCAAAATACACAGAATACTTCTTTATAACATGTTGGTTTTAAACAATGCAATTGCATTTTCTCTAACATATAACAACTTTGAAAATATCACATTTTCACAGCGATTAAAGATACAACAATAAGTTAAAAAAAATAACCTTAAACATAAAAGAGGTATGTATGAAACTTTTTAATGGCTTGTATTACCTGTCAGGGTTGAATTAACCTCTTAGCTCGTGACACAAGGATTAAATCTAGAATACAGTATTGTGATGTTTAACTTTTCAAATTCTATATAAGGAGGAATTAAAATAAATGTTTTACCAGTTGGTACCTTAGGAAGGTATGTTCTAAAGTTCATAACGGTCTGTATTACCTTAAGTGCTGAATATAAAAGATAGTATTGTGATTTTATTAATATTTTCAAATTCTTTATAACACAGAACCAAAATAACTTTTATCATTTGATGCCTTTCAAAACGTAATAAATATCCATGTAATTTTGTATTTAAGATGAAAATACTAAACATGCAAATTTATTGCATTTGATAGATTAGTGAACTTCTACAAAATCTGACTCTTATCTAAAAATACTTTTCAATTATTGCTATCTACAAATATTTTCCTATGATTCTGGCTGTATCATTTTTGTTGATACATTTGATTATACAAGTAAAAATTTAATACCAGTTTGCATAGAGAAGTATTTCTGGGATTTTATTATTTGGATAGCATTTATACATGTATCACATACAAAACTGAGTTTACGACATAAATAGGACATTTTAAAACTCTTTCATTACATATGATTTTTATACTATGCTTTTACCACCTGAATTCAAAGGAACTGTTTGTAAATTAGCAGATATAAACCTGATCAGTGTCTCAGGTCCATCCACAAGAAATCCTGGAGAAAATACACAAGATATCTGAAAGATATTGTTCACTTAATACAGAATGAAAATTTACAATTATTTACAATACTAAGCAAAAGTACTTAAAGTGTTTATCTGGATGTGAAGTTCTACATGTTAGGTGGAATGGGATTTGTGCAAGACCAATTACCCTATAGTAATAACCTTCTAAAACACAGACATTTTTAATAAACTGGAGACATAGAGAATAATTGAAATAGTATTCCAAAGTATATCAGCTGTTAAAAACAGTCATGTATAGATGCTATATTATAAATATCTTTCATTCACGACTAAGATGATTAGCGTTTAGAATACCAGTAAAATCGGTAGGTTGAAAAACAAACAAAACAAAATCAAATTAGAATTTTGGTATGCAACAAAAATTAATAATTCAAAACATACCATATAATGACAAGTTTTTCTTTTCAAAACTGCAGGTGTTTAAACACTACGCACATTTTAATGCACCTTCTAACCACAAAACTTACTTTCAATCCAGACAACAACTTCTCAAGAAACTGAAAATAAAACTTCAAATTTACCACATAATCACAACTTATGTAAAATGACTAATTTACTATTTACTTATTGTAAATTGTGAATAAGTAACTTAAATTGTATGATTCATAAAACATTTTAAATGACACTTAACAAAAGTGCTATCACCATATGATACACGGTAGTTGGTGAGAATGCTGTCACCATGTAACATATATGTTTATTTTTCCTGCCACTCTACAAATCTATAAAGGTGCTTTGACTAGTTACCATGCCAGAGTGCCAATATATGGTGCAATCACTACTCTACTTCCCAACTGTATTGTGCTATACAAAATCGATGAGGAACTCTCCAAGGTTCACTAACCCAGCAGCTACGAATTGGTAGGTGGCAAGGGTCTGCCAGGCTCCACTTAGGGTGGAGGTAGGGCTTTTTAAATAATAGTCCATAGAAAGTACAATCTGGATCGGGCAAAAGAGTAATTTTAATATCATGAAGATACCACTAGTGGTCTCGCAGAACACTCCATCTTGACAGTGGCACTGGTAGAGTCAGGGTAGATGGGTTTAGTGCTTTCTGTTACCCCTGGCCCAATGCAGATTTGGGGAAATAAGAATACCATGAAAGACAAAACCCACCACCTGGCAGGATCCAATGAAAAAGAAGAAAAGAGGGTGTGTAAATTGAAGAACACCGAAAGGAGGGAGTCAAAATACAACAGAAGATGAAATAGCCAGATGATGAAAATAATGGGAGATGTGTGGAGTCATCCACATGCCTACCTGAAGGATCTCATCCAGTGGTTAGCAAAAGTGAGATGTGACAAAGCTGATGTGACAAAATGTGGAAGAGCCTGTGAGCATTAATATCCAGGGAAGTAAAGAAGTTGGCAAATGCACCCTGTAAGGGTAAAAGATGAGAGATCCCTGTATGAAGAGGGATCCCAAGGTATAAGCAAACAATGACAGGAACCCAAAAAAAGGAGACATACATGCCAAATAATATCAAACAGCCTGAAACCAGATACAGAAGATGACATAGAGGTGAAAAGGTGAAGGAAATATGCCTTCAGAGAAATATGTTATAACAAAAGTGAAGCCAATGGCTTGAACAGAGTTGTATGAACATATAAAACTACATTAAAGCCCCATTTAAGCAAGACAGTAGGACAAGGGGGTTGGTGAAGAAAAAATGGATATGAGCAAAGTGCAGATGATAGGGAAATAAAACTTGGCAGTAATGGGAAAGATAAAATGTAGTTGATAAAGCCACCTGAAAACCAGCAGTGGAAGAAACTGGCAATGCATGGTCAAACAACCATGTGAAAAGAGCCAAAAGGTGGACCACAGTAAGACAGCCCAGAGGAAGGGAATGGCAGATGGACCAACTTTGAAAAATCCACAACTTTCATTGAAAAACAGACAGAGATGAAAGGTGACAGGAATGGGGGAAAAAAAAGGCTAAACGGTTAGTCCTCCAGGCAATGAACCAGATTCCACATGTGAAGATGAAGAAACAACACTTCTGAGTGAAAGAGAGGACCTAGATACCTATTTACAAAGCAGTGTAAACAAGGGTTGTACCAACCAAAGAGGCACCACCAGCAGAACTTCATAAAATGTGACACATCAAAGTGAGGTCACAAAGGAGAAGATGAAAAGGTAGGTAGGCCTGCAGAAAAGGGGTGAGACCAGTCCTGGTTGACAGCATTGCCCACCAGGACCAAAGGATGAGGAACAAGAGACCAGAAGAGGGGAAGTTTGGTGTTCAGAGGAGTGGTGAAGGTATTGACAATAGGTGTGCCCAATTGAGAGAAAACCAAACAGAAAACCTGAGGGTGGAGAGATCACTTTACAGTTAGAATCCTGTCTGGCCAAGAGAGATGATTCATCAGCAAGAAACCCTGGCATACAACAAACTACAAGACAAACCAATGGGGATGTGCCCTTAACAGTATGTCCAATGCATGGAAGCAAAGAGTCCTGGAATGGGTACCTTCCTGACAGAGTATATTTAAAAAATTACCATGGAATTCTCAGAATTGGAAATATACCCAAGAGACAGTGAGAATGATGTGGAATGAATGCTTCTCTGAAATCCACATTCTGCAAGTCATGCCTTCATTCAGAGATGCATCCCATCTGGACAGTGAAGCATCTGTGAAAAGATGGAGATACTAGGGGGGGGGGGCTACCATGGTAGAGGTATGTTGACCCTGGTCATCTACAGACCTGGTGAAAAGAACCAAAGGAGAGAGAAAAAAACATCTATACAGAACCAAGGGATGACAAGAAATCAGTAAAGATATGACAAGTTGATAACTGGACAACAGTCCCTGGTCTTCTTGTGGACTACAAAGAGACAAGAGTAATAACTCAGAGTTGGGTAAATACTGTATGACGTTCTTGGCTAAGAGGTCCGAGACTGCATCCTCAAGATGCTGAAGATAAATGGGAGTGGTGGGAGGAGGAAAAGAAACTAGAAAAAGGGGAAGGGAAGGAGGAGAAGTGGAGAAATAGGCTGTGGGTGAGAAACTGAAGAACCCATCTGTTGGCCAAAAATGTAGACAAAAGGCTGGTGAAGAGAAACAGACAAGCTCCCACAGGGCCAGACCCAACAGGGTAGTTACCAATGAAATGATTGACAGCCCTGATACTGGGAAGTGGGAGTACGAGAAGCTTGAATGGAAAGCAAGAGTCTGTAATAAGACATGTTTTGATTCAACCTGGTTTTCCTTGTATGTAAGTCCTAGGCTCTTAGTTACAATATACTGATGCCTATCCTGACATGACCATGATATTATGATAAACAAACTGCATTACAACAGTCAGGAATATATATAACTTCCAACTGCATTTTACAGTGTACCATTACATTTTAATATTGAAAGTAATGTAGGTATAACTGTATCATCACTATATTTTTGTTTGCAGGATTCAGCAGGCCTAGGCACAGAAACAGAAGGGCAAGGTTGAGAAAGACAACAAACCAAAGTAGTCAAAGAGGACTGATGCAGAACTGCCTCGGCCCAGGTCTCTAGCAAGTCAGGTACACCCCCCAAAGACCTCCGTGCAAAGAAATAGAGCCTGATGAAGATCACAGAGATAAGTATGAGGGATGTTGTGTACATCAGCTAAGAGAGCATCCCATCCTAACAAGTTCTAATAGAAGAGAAACAAAGTAAGAAAGAATAGAGCAGCAGAAGAAATATGGACCAACATAGTGAAAAGAAGAAAACAAATCTCCCCACAATACTCTTCCAGAGAGTGATGAAGTGCCTCAGAAATAAGGTAAAGTGATGACAGGTAACACCGGAAGATGGTAGGAAAGAGACAAAGGTGTGAAAATTGGGCACTAGAAGGAAATTGATGTTAACAGGCTGCACCCTAAGCAAGTAAACAAGATACCAAAGACTGAGAATCAAGGTAAGGAAATGAAAAATTGCTGTAAGCAAGGAGAAAAAAATTATAATCTACAATTTGATACCAAACTCATTGACATAAATTCATAAAAAAGTAGTTCAATAAAATTTTGAATGCAAGTCAACATACAAGATGACATGGCCTTTCATCTATGACCTGTCTTGAAAGGGTTAAGGGAATGCAGGAAATTAATTGAAGTTTATGGAAATATGCAAGCTTGGGTACAATAGGAGTGTTAACACAACATATGGGTAAGGAAACTTGTGTTCTTTATATTAGATTATGTCATTCAGGTCTTGGTTGAAAAGTTGTACTAATCTGCAAGATTAATTCTGTATATATAACTGATGGTCTATCATAATGCTTAGTATTTACTGGTTAATTTTGGCCAAGTAGAGCTGGGCAATTAGCAGAATTTGCTATTCACTTGATAACTGGGCTCATTAATTGATTACATTCAATTAATATTCCTACTTCCAACTTGTTTTGGGTTTATTTTAAAGATATTTTCAAACTACCCTTTGTTTAATATGACAGACATCTACAGGTACAATAATTTAGATTTAATTTGCTCTTTAATAGAAAATTTTTGTACATGAAAATATATCAACAATGTAGAATGAAATCTGTAAAAAGCTGAAAATATAATTAATAGCATTTCTTGGGTTACTTCCTAGAAATTTTCACAAGATCACTACATTAAAAATACCAAATTCTTGTTGAATAAAATAAACATTGCAAATCAGGAAAACACTAAACACAACATTCTCACTATAGCAGGACATATATTATAGGCTTGGAATGTTTACTGATAAATTGAACTATAGTATTTCAATACTGGGATGCCACATCTGCCAAACAGATGTAATTAACAAACTTATTTTTTCATTGAAGGTTAGCTCTGGAAATTTTAATGAACAAAAAGAATGAGAACTTTCATATCTCATGTTGTGAAGACCAAATAAATCTGAAAAGACTCGGTACCAATCAAAAAACCATTTGATACAAAATAGCATAATATACATGTACAGCTCACAACAAACAAAAACATTTTAAGCTGCCCAAGTTTTAGGCAAAAAATATAAACATATTAAGAAATGATAAAAGGAAAACTGACAGGTTCCTTACTTCACACTTATTAGTTCTACAGCCCAGTTTGGAGAGTAATGTTACAAAATATATAAATGAAAGTGGAACCCAGATTTACAATAACAAAACAAACAAACAAAAAAAAACAACATTGTAGTGAAAATAGTAGGTACTCCAAGAATTGCATAAGATTAGTATCCAACACTGCTGTTAATATTTTATCTATCATTTCATTCATGTGATACCTTTACAATTAACTGCAATGTGGTTATAATACCAGCACTATGAAATTGCAATTACAAATTAGAAATTGATGTTATGTAGCTTATTCTACTTTTTACGCCTACATGTAATGAACCCAGTATGCCCTATTCACAGACTGGTATGATAGTAAGACCCAAAAGTGGGAAGCAAAGATCACAAGTTGACTAATGACTTTCTGCAATTTCAATTAAAGAGTACAAGGGAAAAAAAAAAGGAGTCTACAAGAAAAATCAAAATGCATCCATAAAGACTTTCATGAAAACCACTGAAAACTCAGGTTTTAAGTCAGTGGTACATAAGAAAAGAAGTCTTTCTGCTTACAAGTATCACAAAGAAACACATAAGAAAGAACTGAAGGTCACCTATCAGAAGCTAACAGAAACCAACATATTTACTACTGCATATATATGGAAAGTGTTGACTATGAGAAGGTTTTTCAGTGTTTGGTAAGGAAGGGTACAGAAGATCTAGTCAACAGTCAATATTTGTTTAATTTTTTTGTTAAGTATAAATACAAAAGCCTATTCTGAAACGTATATAAAGAAGCACTACAATAATGATAAAAGTTTGCTTTTTTGTAATTTGTAATTTTTCTTCATATTAAAAATGAAGTTGTAAAGTTTCTAAATAAAAAAAATACTGATATACACAGATTCTGTAACTTTATTATTTCCACTTAAAATAAGATTTGTGAACAAATCATTTTAAAATTTTTATTCAAACAAAAGATATACCAATCAAAGAAAAATACTGGTTTATCAATATATGAAGAAGACACAAAACTAGGTCCCTTGGAATTGAATGAGAAAAGAAGTTGCCTAAATAAATTTCACAAGATATAAATTCTTAAATAACATAACAATTAACTGCTAATATATATATATATATAATAAAAAGACTAACCTGGTCTGATGTACGAGTGGTTATCTTTGTATTCTGTAAGGGTTGAGGGAACTACACTATTCATCTGTAATTGTTCTGTGTGTGTTCAAAAAATATTATATAGATGTACTATGAAACATTTCAATTTTTTCTTAGTTTAAAGTAATGTGAATAACTTACTTATAGCTACATAAACAGATATCAGGAATTCCGATATGGGTCACTCAATTTAAAAATAAGTTTTCCTTGTGACCTATAATTAAAACAATAACACATGTTTATGCTCTTTGAAAAACACTACTATTTTATGCAGTTTTAAAGTACTCAAGTGTAACAAAATGAATTATTACATTTTACACTTTATTTATAAATCAAATTTTCAAGTGGCTTATGACTGTTAGTTTAACCTATCTGAAAACATGCTGCAAAATGTAACAATTTATTTATGGATGTCTTATTTAGGGGAGAGAAGTTTTATCTCTTGAAGACAATTCAATTGGTTGTATATACATTTTAAACTATGGACATAAAATCATGACACCTGACAGGAAAATAAAATTAATTTTATAAGCTGGGATATGTCATGAAATGTAAATCATTACAAATACTGAACTGTTAAATAGCTTGATATTTATTTTTATACAACATTGCAACTATATTATAATTTCAAACTCTGCTAAACACAGTTTTATTAAGAATCACCCATCTCGTAATTTTAAGGAATCCATTTATAGCTACATTTTAGAAATCACGATAAATATTTTATTAACTTGTAAGTTACATGTCATAAGGGCTATAGAATTAAATTGCATTAAAAATAAAATGAATGCAAAAATATGAAATAACCATTTTGAAAAAATTAAATAAATGTAAAGAAAGAATGGTTTATTCAACCTTCAACTTAATTTTTCCTGAAGCAAGTTCACTGATATAAACTATAATGATGTAACAAGAGATCAACACAGTTCTGACATATTTTGTGATATTTTAAGTGAACGAAAATGTTTACATGACAACTGCTTATAAACAGAATAAAATTTATAGAAAGGTAAAATGAAAAAATTATTTGTCATTTATATACAAAAATTCATAAAATACTTTGCTTTTGGGAATTTCATTCAAGTTAATGATTAAAATTAATGTCTAAAATTATTAATATTTTGAATCATTCCAACTATCCAAGTCTCAACAATGCATAAGCTTAACAAATATAACTTCAGAGTTATCCAGTACCCCACATACTACTGTGCATGTGGCACGATGTTTGGGTGCTAGGCATTAGGCACTGTAGGTGACACATTACTGTTTGCATATTAACTTAGTTATCTGAAATAATGCTACATCAGAAATTAACTATTTTGATAAAGTATGTAAAAAGAAAGTAGGCATTATGGTTCAAAATGAAGATTTTTAGAAAGCATATGTTTTAAAAATGCAGTTTTTTAAAGGCTAGTACAACCTCTGTATTATAAGTTCTAATTTGTTAACTTAAAATAGAAATAGGAAGTATTTTTAAAATTTCTAAATATTAATTTTACTATGTAACGTGACGCAGCTCAGCTTTAATTTCTCAATTTCACAAACATAACTTCAATAATAGGCTTCTATTTTCTAGCAAATTCAGAACATTAGCTACACATACTTATAAACAAAACCCTCAGATATGTACTTACTACCTTACTGATTTGCTGAGATATCAATAAATTTGTCAAATCCACCAGAAAAAACCCTTCCTCCATCTTTCTGACTTTTAAAATTGTTGGGTAATGAATCATGACTGATGTATATGTTTATAACCAATAGAAAGACCAGAAACTTGAAAACTGCGAATTATTTTTTTTATGAGATCCAAATTTATGAGAAACAATGAGGATCAGTCATAAATATTACTCCAGTGCAAAAACAGTCTGGAGTGTCAGTGAGTATTAAATGTTTGTTTTTTATGTAATTTTTCTATTTATAGTTATATGTATTCTTTAACAAAGGTAACAAAAATATAAAAACTAGAAAACTTCTTAGCTTAGATATTGAGACTTCAATAACACTTAAAATTTTATGAGCTCAGTGGATGGGAAAGGTGAGCTCACAGTATGTGCAAGCTGATCCTGCTCTAAGGGAAACAGCAAATAGGTACCACCGTGATATGTTGTTTTTCATGCACTGTAGTGGTTCCAAAGTACAATAAATCACAAGATTAAAAGAAAGAAGATGTGAAAAGAATTAGAACTTGAAGCTGTTGAGATAACTAATTTGGAACTGGTTGTTACAATCTGCAGTTATTCTAAACAGCAAAAAAAAAGGTAATATTCATTTTACTTCATATTTTTCAACTTTTCATTTCACTGAAAATAGATTATTTTGCTTCAGCTACTGTTAGGGTAGAGAAAATATAAGATAAAATTTAAAGTTTTATTTTAAAAACTTTTCATATTTATTAAGGAAGTTTGAGAGATAATGCATATAAAATATGAACACCATAAAATGAAAAGAAGTACTTGTATTCTTACCAAGAAAATCACCTTTCACTCAGATTGAGTCAGTAGAGGCTTCATAAATTCACTGATAAATCTTTAATAAAAATTCTTTATTCAAAAATCTGATTTTCTGTGTACAACATACTTGCAATATTTACAAAGAGCTTGCCATATTTAAATCATGAAGATACACTATGTATATTCAGAAATATAGTATGTATAGATTAATGGTTACAAGGTCAGTTAAACTGACAGAGGCTCTATAGTTAAGTTGAACAAATTTGAACTAACTGAGAATAATAATGAAAAGTAAAAAATCTGACACACTTTTAGTAAATATTAAATATCTGTTGTACACAAAAAATTAGATTTTTAGTAAAGTATTTTTGATATAGATTTGTTTGTGAATTTACAAAGCATTTACATTAAAGTCTAGTGAAAGTTAATTTTCTTGCTAAAAATGAAAACACTTCTTTCTTCTCATAGTTTCCATATCTCGTTTGCAACCTATAAAACCTCCTAAGTAAATTCCAAAAGGTTTCTTTGATAAAACTTTCAAATTTTCTCTACCTTAACACTGACTGTAGCAAAACGGTCAATGTATAGTGAAATGAGGATGAAAAATATGAAATAACACTAATAATACCATTTTTTACTGTACAATGCCTGCAGAATTTATAAAAATTTCCAAATTACTTTTAAAACCACTTTCAATGGTTAACCTTTTAACATATATTTTCTTTTAATTCTATGGTTTTATTAATATCCTTTGTACCTATTTCAAAAACAGTAACTCAAAGCAACAGCCCATTAGCTGTTTTAAATAAACATTTAAGATGTTCTTCCATTTGTTGAATGTCACAAATTTGGATGTCTACAACAAATTAATGTAGACTTCAAAAAAGCATTTAAGATCACAAAGAGTATATCAGCCACTAGAATAGAATGTCCAAAAACAACTATAATTCATCCAGCTTTCTAAATAGCATATAAATAGGTTAAAAAATTCTGTTAGATGTTTAGAGCAGAAATACGATGTTCACATACATACAGTAGAGGTTACATGAAACAGTTATTCTATGGCACCAAA
The DNA here is from genome assembly GCF_000517525.1 of Limulus polyphemus. Taxonomy (NCBI): domain Eukaryota; kingdom Metazoa; phylum Arthropoda; class Merostomata; order Xiphosura; family Limulidae; genus Limulus; species Limulus polyphemus. Next base: position 820,279 of record NW_013665749.1, read on the forward strand.
ATAAAATAGCATTATGTAGAAATGAATCTGCTCTTCCTATTGGTTATAAACATGTCTACCAGCCATGTAAAGGTGATTACCAAACAATCTCAAAAGTCAGATGTAGAAGGGAAGGGGCTTTTTTAAAAGGTATGACAAATTTGTTGATATCTCAAATCAAAAAGGTAGGAAGATCAAATTTTATGTGACACAGAAAAATATGCATTAACAATTTATTTGTCTTTGAAAAAAAAAAAAGTTTTATAAACTATATTTTAATGCCAAATTTATTGACATAGATTAATAATAAAGTTGTTAAAATTTTGAATGTAACACTGTAAAAGATCATAATATATGAAAAAGAACCAGGCCTAGATGAAAGAGGGTTAATTATTCAGCTCTAGTGAGTTGTAGATGTGATAAGTTAATGCTACATAAGTAAAATAAGAAAGTGCAATGAGTAAATTGTAACAGTGTTTAGATTCCAACATCAGAGAGCCATAGTAATGTAACAGATCATGTAAAATTTCTTTATAAATAAACATGGAGCATAATTCATGATACATCTCTTATAAGTTCTCACAAGAATAAGACTCCTACAAGACAACAAAATTACAAATGGTCAATGAAGGAAAGTGGTAACAGGACTAAAAAAGTATTTCTTAACAAACTCAAGAAGAAGGAGTTAAAGTAATGGCAGTATCATATTTCAAAAAGAGATTTAGTACTGCAGAAAAAGCTTTGTTATCTGGCATCTTTTCATCCGGAAAGCTCTTGTAACCAAATTTCAACATCTCCAAATACAAATGCTCTCTGTAAGAACAGGCATCCATCACAATGACACTTAGAATGTCTCTGAACACTCTTGCAGATTCTCAAAAGTTTGCAAATTTAGTTAACCAACTCTGCCAATTAGTGCTGCTGCTGTGGCTTTGTTAATATTCTTCCCTGCCAGTAAGCTTCAGTTGTTAGCCACCTTTACTGTGATTCACACTGTACTTACTTTATATGTAAACAGTTTCTAAATTCTGAAGTTATGGCTTTTACACCATCTATTATTGTTTAAAACTGTTATTGTTATAGAAGACTTGGAGATACTGTATTTTAGAACATTAACAAGGTATCAAAAATTTTCCCATAAAATACTGTAAGGGAAACATTTTCATAACTGGAATTTTTGCCTATCTTGCACTGCTTCAGTCTAGCAGATGATGGGTAATAAAGCTTTTATTGTACAAGGATTTTTGACTTGAAATTGAGCAAGATACAATTGCAGTAGACACTGACTTCACAGCAAGGTGTAATAACCTATATGCACTGTACAATGAAGGGGAAAAAACAACATGATAAAATTGATATAACTAACAATTATTTATAGCATATATAAGCATAAACCATATATCATAAAGATAACTTCCCAGGATTCAATTCTTTCAGTTACTATTACTAACACATTAGATGGCCTGGTTTGGTAATATATGATATGTCATACATGTGATAGATGGCCAAAATCATTTGATAACTATTGTTTAATAAGTTACCATCAAAATATAAAATTCTTAGATTTATAATATATAGTCTAGAACAACTGTTTTCAATTAAAAATGTCATTAAAATGGTTATATGATCAAGTGTTTCTTCGTCGTAAAATCCTTAAGCAAGTTCATATTAATATAATTTACAATAGGCTTACAGAATGTAGCTAACCAAGAAAAACACATATGAAATGGTTTAAAAATGCACTCACTATCTGTTTATAAAAATTTATTTATAATACACATACAAACATATTTTCCCACAATATTTCAAATTGAAAATAAGGTAAACAATTTAATTACCACATATTTCAATTCCTGTATTTTGTGTTCCTCTTGCCCTTACAGCATTTGCAACAGCACCTGAGACAAAATACAAAATAAAAGCATTAAAAAGTTTTGTTCTATTCATTTTATTAACCAGTTACACTGTAAATTGAATAATTCAAGTTTATATATAAATGTTCACTTTAAAAAGCAAGTTTCAAATTTATATAAATTAATCTATTCATTAACATATACTTACCAAGCAATGCATACATTTAAAAAAATCATTAGCCATACTTTGCTTTTCAATGGTAAGAAATAATTCAGTAAGTTTATACCTCCCTATTAACATGAATGATATTTATAGGGTTATTATTAGTAAATTTTCTAAAGTCCGCTTATGACATTAAATTCTCAGATATTGCTAATTCTATTGAGGTAGTACAGATTGACTTGGATAGTTTATTGGACAAATATTTAACAAATTACCTTTAATTATAGTAAGTGCATGGTAATATATTTGGGTTATAATAATTTCTATCCCATGTTTAATATACATAGAAATCCATTCAACAGCATGAATGAAGACAAGAATTTTGGCATAATGGTGGATCAGTCATTCAAGTCATCAAAGCAGTGATCTGTTGCTAACAGGATTATAGGGTGCATTTACAGACATATTAATTATTAGTCAAGAGCGATATTTATCTCCTAACTAGTTAGGCTCACTTAGAACAGTGTGTACAATGTTACTCTCCTTATCTAAGAAAGGACATTAACTCATTGGAAAGAGTTCAGAGGATGGCTACTAGGATGGTTCTGAATGAAGGATAAACGATGATATTTCTGAACTTTTCAATTATATTTGTGGAGATCAATAAAATAAATGGCCCTAATTTCATTTTGACATGAGAACAGAAGTTTCAGATTTGGAAAAAAACAAACAATTTTTCTAACAGAATAACACTTATGAGATGTCACTGGTAGTATGAAACGCCAGCACTTTACACAAGTTTAAGAGGGAAATTAATAATTTCTTGAAAAATAAAAGGTGAATGTGCAGGAAGTAACAGAGGAATAACTGAAGTAATAATAAATAGACAAAGAACATCATTCCTACAAGTAATTTTCAACACCACTGTAACATTTTAAACAACTGTTTTCATTCAGAAAATTCCTAGTCAAACATGGAGAATGCAGACAAATCTTTAAAAATCTGAGCAAAAATATTTATTAAAACTTTTAATACTACCATTGAAAATTAAAAGTTTATAAAACTAGCAGATGTATCTGTGCAATACATGCTGAGAGGTTTATGAAGTTGACAAATCATTTATATGATTCATTTACTGATTTAAAATTGTCATTGTTTTATATATGGCTACATCTTTATAAGGGTTTGTGTGTTTGCAGAAACCTAAGTCAGTATGCAGGTACTTTATTGCTACGTATGTAGAGAGGATATCTACTTTTACAATAATTTTATTGAAAGTGACATTTGATTTGTCTATGACAATTAACAGTACTTCATTAATGAAAGGAAAAATAGTTATATATTCTTTATTATATGGTCACGCATAGCAAATTCTGTAGTAACAGCCTTACATTCAATATAAAATATGGAAGGAAATATTCAGTACAAAAGTAAGCTGAGTAATTTCTATCTCATTGAAGCATAATACTGAGCTTAAATAATTAAACTGAATTTTCATTACCAGCGAGAAGTTGTGAATAATCACTCATGAAAACCCCCTCCACCTTGAAAGAAATGTGTCTTGAGGAAGAAGTATGCATTCACCAGAGAAAAGAGATCTTCCTTCTTTCTCTTTCAATTTTAAATGGTTCTGATGTGTAAAAAAGTAATAAAATGTTCAAACTGTTGGTTGGAGATATATATATCCATTTTCCATACTGTATGTTGTATATACTGCTCCAATTTCCATCATCCATATTCAGATTTATAGTGCCTCAGTTACCAGGACAGTGAATGTAAAAGAAATCCTTCAAATGATTGATGGGATTTAAAAATGAAAGGCAATTGTAAAATTAATGCTCACCAATTATGAATAGTGTTTCTGTTTTTGACTGAGATATTCCAGTAATGACTGAAAGTACATAGACTATATGTATATCCCACTTAATGAAAGAGGAAACTGGAGAAACCCCATCAGTACCTCAGTGGCCACTTCCACAGTCTGATCTATATTTAGCCATCACAAGAGGTAGGAAGTCTTTGCATTTTAAAAGAAAAATAACTTCTTCACACATCCCGAATCATTTTTTTTTAGTTGACTAAACCACATTTGACAGGTCCAAATGCAAAAGCCCAGGAGGAGTTAAAGGACAAACAAAATGTTCTCACAATATAGTAGGATTAAGCTGAACAAGTGTTAAAAAACTTAATGAAATTAAATCTTTAAAGTATAAAGCATGTATATATCTTAAACTTGAATGGAAAGTCAAGATAGGTGATTAACTCAATTAAACAATATAATAACCACTTACCAGCATCAATTAAGTGTCACATAAAATAATCAAAAGTACAGTTAAATCTTTTAATATAATGCAAATAATCAGTTAATATTTCTGATTATTACTGTTTTAATTTATTACAACTATACAATTAAAAGTAATCAACACTGGCATCATGATTTCTCATTATTTTTCATTAATCTAAGTTTATTCAGCTAGTCTCATGACTTATGAAAATAATAAACTGATCAAAACTGGCATTTTCAATTGTTACAATTTTTGATTACTCCAACTATTCAAGACTTACGAGAATTATCAATTAATTGAACATAAATGATTAATGAGCCCAATGATTAACTAATTATCAGATTCCACTAATCACCCAGCTCTTGGAAAGGATAATTATTTCTAATTCCTCAAAATATGGATTACAAGAGAGAGATGTAAAAATTCCAAGTTTAAAAACAAAACAAGCAGGTTTTTGCTTGGTGGGATTCAGTTTTTGTTTCGTTATGTGTCTTCATTTATGAACGATAAACATATACATATCTACTTCATTCTGGGTCAGTTAGTAAAGCTTTCTGAAGAAATGAGGTACTGGTTAGAACTCGATGATTAACTAAATTATCCATGTGCACTGTTTAGTGTCATGTAAAATAATCAATTGCCTGAAATTACAATTAAATTTGTTAATGTCACAAAAATAATAAACTAATTGAAATTGAGGTTTCCGAATATTCTAACTATCCAAGTAATGAAAATACTGTCATTATTGATTTCTCATTAATTTATAGTTGTTCGACTTAATCAACTAGTATCAAGACACACAAAAATAATAACCTAATCAAAATCAGTTTTCCCAATTATTACTATCTTTGATTATTCCAGATATCCAAGTCTCATGTAAGAATAAAGAATTAACTGAATATAACTGATTACAAAATGCCACTAATCACCCACCTCTAATACTGATAGATGATACTGCTTATTAGTATATTTTACTATTCTAGAAGCTTTCTAAAATACTGGAAGAATGTAGATTAAAAAGAAAATTATGGAGGGAAGAGAGAGGGGATGAGTTTCTAAGCTTTAAGCCTACGAGGAGGGCTTTGCTGGGCATTAAGTACACTTCATGGATCACGTGAAACATGAAATCTGATGGCTTTCTTGAGTAACATGATCATATGGACTATGTCAACTTATTATGCATCTCCACCATCACATTTTTTTCATGTTTTATTAAGTACTGCTTCATAAAAGATTTTAAACTCAGTATTATGCTTTTGTGCTCCTGATGACATGATTGCTTCAATTACAAATATGTGACCTTAGTCATAAACTTGTAACTGCTAGCTGTGATATTTTTGAAATTATTTTTTTCTTAACACACTGGCTGCCATGTGCCCCACTGGAAGGTCACAACCGACTTTTAGTTATGGTCCTCGTGACACACTGGTGGGTCACAGACAATTACATTTCAAAGCCAAATTTCTGTTGTGGCATATGAGTCTTGGACACTGTCATTTCTCCTCGCAATCTTTGAATATTTAATTTTATTTTTACTTAATTTATTATGTGGCAGCTAACATGTTAAAGAAGTTTACTCTCTTTTTGATAATGAAAAATCAAAATAACCCTATCATACGTGGTACAGTTTGAGTGAAGGCAGTACTAATTCCATGGAATCTGAAGTTACAAACATCAGAACTGCCTCTCTTCAGCTAAAAGTCTGTCAAACAGAGCAAGAAAGCTCAAATGTATAAAAGTGTGATGTAAATAATACATGTACAACCACATACTAAGTTAAATTTGTGGAGAAGCATCTTAACTATCATAAAATGTACAGTAAAAAGTAGCAGAATTATAGCTCATTTAATTCAATTTTTATTTTTTCAAAATTATTTTTTTCTCCATTTCTAAAATATTTAAAATCTAATACGTAAGTGTAAAATCATCGAATCTTGTGTCATTATTCCTACCCCTAAATGAATCTGTTGTTCTATATTAATTAATGAAATAAATTAATTTCCAACTATATAACTATACTTATTATTAAAGTTATTTTATTGATAAATTTAGAATTATTTTTTTCTATTCAAACTTTAATGTTTAAGCAGATTTTTCCAACACAAAAACTTGCTGCACAATTTTCCTTCTTTCTAGCTAATTCCCATGATTAACTAAACATTTATGAACTTCTTTGCTATACATAAAAAACTTATTTCACACTTCATGCAAAGGGTCATACCACAAAATAACACATTTTCATACATTTAGCAGAATCATCAATAAATATCATGTAATTTGTTTGATTACGAGCTACAAGTAATGCCCAAAATTAACTCTACTACCAAGGTATTAGACTGACATGGTCAACATGAAAGCACTTTGTAACCAACATTTTTCAATATCCATGTAACTTTTATAATAGGGGTTTCAGTGATTTTTAAACAATGAAAAAAATAATAATAATTAACACACTATTGGATTCCACAGCCACAAATTAGTAGATATACACTGCAAGTTCATAGTTAATGAAAAACAATTAAAACTTGTACCTGTAAATTGACCTTTCGCTCCACACTACCCTCCCATTGGAATGTTAACAAAATATCAGTGATTTATCACTTTACCTGGTAACCTGATACTGTGTGACACCTGTGTCAAGGCAAGATAAAATGTAGTCACATTAACGTCCATCCCTTTCAAACTCCTATACGTGTATTCATATTATAATAAATAAAATGAAAATTGTCAATAACCAAATGTTAATAATGAAGTATGAGCTTACCTACGTACCTATGAAAGAATAGATGAGATTATGTAATCACATTGGTTGTAAACTTGAAATACTGTGATTGACAGGTATGTACCAGTAGTAACCTCTACCCATTCTATTAGGTTGTCAAGAAATTAATGTCCATTTTTTTTTTATGAAAAAACCCAAACAACTTAGATATCAAAATGAAACATTTATTAAATGAAATAGTCTCCATTCTTATTGATGATGCTTTTCCATCTTACAATCAGGTTGTTAATGCCCTGATTAAAGAAATCACTTGGCTTTCAAGCAAAAAACATGTTGATGTCCTCTTTAACACCTTCCACATTTGCACATGTTTTCCCAATAAGATGGTGTTGTAGTGAACAAAAAAGATGGTAATCTGATGGTGACATATATGGAGAATATGGTCGGTGGGGGAGAACTTCCCAACCTCATTCCATAATCTTGTGTTGCGTCAAATGTGCCACATGTAGACGTGCATTGTCGTGGAGAAGAACACCTTTCCGATTGACGAGTGAAGGGTGTTTCTGATGAAGGGCTTGATTTAAACGTTCCAGCTGCTGACTATAGATCTCTGCATTGACAGTTCACTGTGGATTGAGGTGTTTGAAATGAATTACTCCTTTGATGTCCCACCAAATGCAAAGCATCACTTTCTGCAGATGGAGTCCAGGTTTTGGGGTCGGAAGTGGTTTTTGTCTAGGACTGAGCCATTGTTTTTGGCATTTAATATTTGCACACATTTTTCATCACCGGTGATAATTGCTTCATGAGAGACTTGCAATTTCTGGGCCATTTCACGAGTGTGTTGCCTTGGGTTAGACCCAACAAGCATCTTCAGAGCATCAATATCAATTCCAACATGTCAGCCCCTGCCATCACAGTTTTTAAGGCAAAAGTCACCTGAACAAAATTTGTTGAATCATTGTTGACACTTACAAACATTCAAAGCATTTCCATAAACTTCTTTGATATCCTTTGTGGCTACAGAGGCTTTGTTTCCCTTCTTGTATGCAAACAGCATTACATGTCAAATGTATGTCTCATAGTGTGCCATCACTATAAGTAATTAGAGTATACCTAACTTCACACTAACATGATGTTTAAGTGGTTCATATAACTATTATACATGATGTAAATTTTTTTTGGGGGGGGGGTTAATGAAAGTGTTCCAAAACAAAACATTAATTTCTTGACGACTCAATAATGTATTTGTAATTAATATATCTTTCAAAGCCACACCCAATGATATGACATATAGCAAACATAGGACAACATAGTCTACTTACGACCAACAACATGAGATAAAGCAACATGTTTCCAGGGCAACATATAGACTGTTTATAATCCCCATTTATCATTTTTTGATATGCTCACGGTTCGAGTTGGGCAGACATATCTATGTATCAGTTTACGCATTATGTAATCCACAATACCAAGTTTATGGTGTACCCTTGATTCTATCAATTCAATGACTAAAAATAATTTTAAATAGTTTTCAAGTTTTATTTGTGTGTTTTCAAATAGTAACTGCTTCTGGATCCAATGTTTGATGTATTACTAGTCCTTATTGATCCAGCCAATTCTAACCGACACCCTGATTTTGGTTTTAACATTCGATTGCTTGTTGCTGACAAATGGTGGACAACAACAATAGAGATCTTCACAATGTTTTTTGAAGCCAATTTCAAACTAGTGGGAGTACAGTTGTCTTGAAATAAGTTATGCATGTTCAACATGTATTAGTGCTGTAGACATTTTCCATTTGTTGTTTGGTGTACAATAATTAGTATTTTATTTATGCAAGATTTATACATTCACAAATGTGATTTCTTATTCACACGCTTCAGTAGCTGGGAACTATAATTCTATAGAACTATCTATTTATAGAGGTATACAACTCTCAAAGAGTTCGTAAAATATACTTTGATATTCGAAATTAGCACGAAGCTACACAGTGAGCTATCCACACTCTGCTAGTCACAGGGAATCAAACCCCGACTTTTAGCATTGCAAGTCTAAATTTACCTCTGACCTACCAGAGAACATTATAATATGACACATTTTAATACAAAGAAATTCCACTATAAAAGTAAAAACTTATTCAAGTCATCCAGTGTAGTAAGCAATTATTCTGTTCTTTTTATAGCAAATTTTACATTGCCAAATCTCTTAATCAATGTATTGTTCTAAGGATTATTCAACTGCATGCACAAATGAGATGTGAGATTATGAAATCCTTGTATGCTTAGTTGGTGTAATCAATAATTTTAAAGTTATTAATTATAAAATATTTTCCACATATCATAGACATATCACTTATATTCAACTTTTAATTTTATATGTTGTTGATATACTACTCAAAATTAATATAGACAATCAAAACTCACAAACATAAATTACTACCAGCTTATGGCAAAAACTCTTTCAGTTTTCATAATAATTTATTCATATTCGTAATTAAAACGTTAAAGGTAGAGTACCACTACCTAATTAATGAATGCATTTTCAGTTGTTCTTATTTTAAGTTATTTTGGCAATATTGGCGAAGGTAATGTCGATCCTCATGTTCTCACTGGGCAAAATGACTGAAAAATGACCTTCCAATCTTTATTAATTTTTTTTTTCATTTTATAATATTTTCTTAATCTGTATTTATAATCAGCAAACAAAATTTTACTACACCGTGCAGATAGCAAACTATGTTGCCTTCGCAGCACAGCGTCGTAAACTTTAGTATTGTGTCCTGCATGTATTTCGACTTTTTCGTCCCCCGGATGAAATATCTACCTTCCGAAAACGTTCGGGTTATCGGGGTTCTTTAAGTTCAACAAAACATAGTTAGGCTTAAAATCGCAATTTGAAATAAACATTTTGAAGTTCTCACAGAAACTTTCAAGAGAAATTGACTATGTAAAAAATAAAGTTTGTATTCACAAATGTAAAAAAAATATAAAATGATACATCTAAAAATCCATACCCGGAAAAGCTGCCGGGAAAACAAAGGTCGGCGTACAAACAACTTGCTCTGGAGTGGAAGCCATTTTTTTACCTCTTATTGTGCTGCCACCTAAGAAGTACCATGAAAAAGCGCAATACTATGTAAATGAGATGATCAGGTAGTGGTGGACCATTTGCAAATTAACGTTAATATCCGTTTTTAATTCTTATTCTTATACTTTTAGAATACGAATGCAGTGGATGCCGCTTATTGTGTTCACGGATAATGTTATCATTCGTATAAAGTTATCAGAATTATTAAATCCTGACAACACGTACAAAAATATATAGAAAAAACATCGTTTATTATAATCATTGCTTTGATTTTTGTTATCACTTTTAATCAGCTTAACTATCTCAAGGTCAAGCGACCTGAGAAAAGTTCACCATAAAATAGGAGTGGTTATGTTGTCATTAAAAATTTCCATCTACTTTCGTGTTAATTTTTTTAGAAATCGAGCCGACAT
>NW_013665749.1:831783-836799 GCF_000517525.1 Limulus polyphemus
AGAAATCGAGCCGACATTGAGAGGGGAGCAAAATATAATGAAGACCTAAACTGTAAGAGAAAGCGCAGTGGAAAAGATGACTAGGTCGAATAATCATTAAAACTTTGATTTACTAATGTTCTGTCAGACTGTTAATCGGCAGACCAAGAATTTAGAGATGAATAAGAAGCTCAAGCCCATAAAGCTGATAAACCTTCAACAAGTGCTGAAATGCAGAGGGGCTTCGAATTTTACGACTTGGCGTACAGAGACATCTCAAAAGTAAATAGACACCATGATTTTTTCAATAGTCATTTATCTCACATTATCAACTTGACAAAAATGTTTACAAATGTGCATCAGTACTTAGTCGATTTGCCACTAGCATTTATCAGTGCTTTGACTCGTTCTGGCATGGAATCGAAGTTCTTCAATTTTCTCCTGTAGGATCTTGACCCAATCTGCACGCAAAACATCAAGTAGCTCTCCACGGGACGCTGGTTTTCTGGAACTTCTTCTCACTGCTCGAGCAGGTATGGCTCAGACATGCTCGATGGGGTTCATATTAGGTGACTGACTTGGCCATGGGAGCCTTTCTTAATTAAATGACTATTGTATAAACATCATGGTGTCTATTTACTTTTGATATGTCTCTGTACATCACAGATCAGGCGAATTTCCTAAACAATATGGATATGAACTGCTCCGAAAAAATAGAAAACAGTCAACTTTAAATGATTTTTTTCCAGTTCTTGTTTTAATTGTGTTTTCCTTTCTTTAATTGTTTTTAAATATGTCAATAAACGTAAAAATCCAGTTTTCACACTTTTAAGTAATATGTTTGCTACCCTATATCAATAAACATTACTGTAGCTGCTGAATTTTTATTTTATCGGCGTTATCATTCGGTTATTGTTATCAATACAACGGTGTCCTGAAATGATCACAATAAGCGGCATCTAGTGTATATAGATTGCAATGTACATTAAAAAATACCAAAAATTTGGATTATTGCAAAGCTACACGAGGGCTATCTGCGCTAGCCGTCCTTAATTTAGCAGTGTAAGACTAGAGGGAAGGCAGCTAGTCATCACCACTCACCGTCAACTCTTCGGCCACTCTTTTACCAACGAATAGTGGGATTGACCGTCACATTATAACGCCCCCACGGCTGAAAGGGCGAGCATGTTCGGTGTGACGGGGATTCGAACCCGCGACCATCAGATTGCGAGTCGAGTGCCGTAACCACCTGGCCATGCCGGGCCTTATTCTGATACTAAACAACTTGTATATTGGAGATATCATCCTTTTGAAAATTTATCTGATGACAGAGCTTGACTTATTCAATTTAGTATAGTCAGTTCTCAACTACTGGGCCCGACATGTCCAGATGGTTAGGGCGTTTGACTCCCAATCCTAGAGTCGCGGGTTCGAATCCCCGTCCCATCAAACATGCTCACCCTTTCAGCCGTGGGGTGTTATAATGTTACAGTCATTCATATTATTCGTTGGTAAAAGAGTAGCCCAAGGGTTGGCGGTGATCACTAGCTGCCTTCCCTCTAGTCTTACACTGCTAAATTAGTGACGGCTAGCGCAGATAGCCCTCGTGTAGCTTTGCGCGAAATTCAAAAACAAACAAACCAATTTAGAAGTATTTGAGAATAAGTAACAATGAAATTAGCGTTAAACGCCGTTAATTTGGTTCAAACACAAATCAAAATCACAATGTGATTAATATGGAAAACCGTAACCTAGGATATGCTTAATGTTAATTATTTATGTAATTGTAACTTAAATTAATTTTCTTACATCTCACACCATGTCATTTAGAAAAAAATCATACCATACATAAAACTTAATCTATAAATGTGTCAGATAACAAATCATCTACTAAAGAGGTATTGGTATTGAATGATATTTGTGGCATGTAAACTTTATCTAAGCTAAAGAAATAACGTAATTTTACTACCATTTTTATTTACAAGGACACCAAAAAACGGGTTGCCAAATAACTGCACGAAAACTGAGAAAAATCTATCTGAATATGTCAGATAAGAGTAATATTCTTTAGTAGTTGTGGAATGGTAAATAAGCAGTTGTTACCAATGAAACATAGATAAACTTTAAAATGATTGCAATTGGCATCAATGAACCAACGGATAAATTTTATGTTTGACTTTTATCTTCGTACCTAAATATCTTAATATTTCTATACTTCAAATGTATAAAATATTTTTATACTTCAAAATGTATATAATAATATCCACTGTATAACTATTCAAGGTAGCTATGCGAAGCTATGAAGTGTTACAAAACATCTTTCAAGGCACTACAAGTAGTTGTATCCCACTGGAAAATATCACTTGCAAAATTACTAAATTCAACTGAATAGAAAACGCTATTATTATAGCAAAATAGAGCATTGTACAGATCAATGCAACCATAAGAAAACGTAATCCAATTCCCTGAAAAAGTGATTTAGGAGATAATTCTGAAAATCCCTTCTGGAACAATAGAACAAAAAAAAAACGAAAATAGTGCTCTTACGGTTAATAATAAGCCAGGAAACATATTAATAACTGAAACCCTATTTCTAGAGTTGTAAGTCAGCAGACATACTGCTGTTTCACTGAGGGGCAAATAGTTGTCGTCAGGTAAAGATAGTTGAAACAGCCAAAAGCACATGATACTTAATGAAAGCAAAAGACTCTTGCTTTACCACTTGGATTATTCAATGTTTCAGAGCCCTTAGAAGTATTAATGGAGTGTTTCACATAAATGTTTAATTTAAGAGTAATATGATTGTTGAACCCCTCGATAAATAATAGAAAACATGTCTTTGTTCAGATAATTGTTTTTCTTTTTCGAGCAGTTGTTCTGTACGTAACTGATGGGTTCCTTCTAAAAAGGTTGTAGAAAAGCTGTAAAGCTTTTCTAATCCTCTAGTTTATACATAGATTGCAAACCCCAATAATTATTAAATAAAGTTTATAATTGCATCACTCTGTTTTTGTATCATGCCCTCCTGAAGTGAGGTTGTACTCATTTCAAGAGACGGTTCAGAGTTGTTGGATATGTAGAAATAGAAATAGGTAATCAAAGATTGGGAATTATCCCATTAGAAATTTTGGCCTGAGTTAATCATCAGTATGATTCTCGTCTCTGTCTTATGAATACATGAAAAAATAAGTTCTCTGCTCTCACAGACAGAATTTATACAACACACGTAGAAGCTGGCAAGTTGAGTCGACAGCATTAGTGTAAATATTCTACTTTTTGCTCATTTGTGTTTGTTTCAATTCTTTGCTGTCCGTGTTCAATTTACTTTCTGTTTAACAATTATTTAATATGCTGTTTATTCCAAATTCTCATAGGTTCTCTGTTGGAGATCAGTTTACCTGAATACCAAACAAATATAACTTCTAAAACTAAATCTGAAGTAATCTAGTCATATTCGAATGATCCCCTTCATGGTGTGTTTTTATTTGAGCTTTTGATTCTATTAAGTCATCTTGGGGGTCATAGAGAGTTAAATATTTAAAAAGCAAGAGTTTTGACACTGGGCATTTTCAACCTGAATGACTTCTGTAATACATGGGCTAAAAGGCCAGGTCAGATTGAATCATTTAGTCAAGCTCCTTTGTATTTAAAATGGTGTGAGTTACACACAAAGGAAAGTGTTCATGCAAGCTACTTCAGTCAGGATTCATAAGCTTTAAAAGCATACACTTGACAGTCTGGATTATCCATGTAACCAAACCACAAGATTAAGGATGATATCTTTAATTGCAAGCCTTCACCACACCTACTACTCGGCAAACTCTACTAAGGAGACTGCTAGAGTTGGCTCCCTAATGCATGTGGACCTCTGTAGAAGCTTTGAATCATGCTATTAACTATTCAGCTAATTTATCATTCAACCAGTAAATATGATTCAGTCCACGTGATGAAGTAACGCTCTCATTAAGGGCTCAGTCGAATCGTCCGAGTTCGTGGCCCCAAACTGACCTTTATAGTTTCCATACTATAACTTTTTGTGTATCTTCACCAAGTTTCACAAGCTTTTAGTAAGCATTAAGAGTCTTTCATGGTAAAAAAATCAGAATGTTTAATGAAATATTTTCACTACAAATTTCTTTGTAAATATACAGTATCAAAGTATTGACTGCTTCGAGTGAAAAGTGATTTTCATGTGAAGATTAATAATACTTTTCTTCATCTGAAAAATCTCAAATTTCATTTGCATAATCTCGAAAAGCTTCTAAAGAAATTTAAAAAGTTTTTCAATAAAACTTTTTATTTTATCTGTAATTTTCTCGACCTTAACTCTATGTGACATTGGTCAATCTGACCGACCTCGTAACCACCATAAAAATCCGAAATAAATCTAAATGAATTCAAATTGTAACATGAAACTACATTTGATTATACTAAATAGCTTTAAACTCGTAACAGTAAACATCTGTTTATACTTAAATTTTACTTTTCTATTACTCTTTGAATCGTGTCTAACTAATAATCCCGCCACACAAGTTGTAAATCACTTGGCGAACATGTAGCTCACGTTACCCTATCGAACTATGTAACGCACAGGCTACTCGCGAATTGCTCGTGTGTGTTTCTCGTGGAAATTTATCATTATTTTTTCTTTATTTTACCTAATATATCCTAAAACATTAATAATTTTTATATTTTAGTCACTTTTATAATAATACATAAATAATACACATGAAAAAGAAGAAATATAATATTGTTACGTCTCCGTTTGTTAATTAACTTTCCGTAACTTCGTTCCGACGAAACTTTAGCGACACAAGTCCTTACTTAATAAAACTGGTTTATTCTTTCTGAATATAACTTTACCATACACTTGATTTCAACATTCGCACTAAAACAAACGCTATAACGAACTTCAACAATACTCTCTGATTGCAAATCAATTACTCACTACCTACACACACAGTCATCCCGTCACGTTGTGACCATCTTATATGTACCAGACTACCCTATATCTAGTAATCTCCCGACAATTCACGA
>NW_013665749.1:836943-856741 GCF_000517525.1 Limulus polyphemus
ACGAAGGTTCGAGAGAAGTGGCGTGACACTAGTCACGTGACCTCGCTGACGCAACAATATTTACCTGGATCTTTTTTTTTGCTGTCGACTGTAGATGAATCCTAACCCTAATAATGTTATAATGAGTAATTTACGTTACATTTCGCACTTCTCGGAAGTGTAGTAAATACATTAAAGGTTCCCCAGTGGCACAGGGGTATGTCTGTGGATTTACAACGCTAGAAACCGGGTTTCAATACCCGTGGTGGACAGAGCACAGATAGCCCATTGTGCAGCTTTGTGCTTAACTACAAACAATCAAAATAAATTAGAGAAGAGGGGGGTACCTTGAGATCAAATGTTACAATTCTCATACTAGAGGAAATTGGGGATGTATTTAAATATTACCTTATAAAATGAAAACTAATTTAAAATAATATCAAAATGGTATTATTAGCAACTTTTTGATGCTAAGTTTATTCGTATACCATGATAATAAAGTACTTTAATTGAATTTTGAACGTAACTCAGTAAAACTTCGTGATATGCACAGAAAAGAATGCCGTATGGAAACAGGTAATTGATAATGACCAATACATATCAATTACCAGCTTTATCCAGAGTTATTATTTGAAGAAGAGAATCTACTACTCTCTAAAGGAGTTTTCTCTGGTTTGTCTAGACTTTTACTTTAATAGCATGCACAATATAGTGTTTACACGTGAAGGCAGCCAGAAAAAAACTTTTCTGCATGTTTTATGCGGTCTTCTCTTTTGGAACCTTTATTTTGGTCTGTGAATTACTTGTCATTTCGTTGGCACAACTTAGATACAACTACGTCTCATTTGTCCAGTTGTTGTTCACCCATGTACTCGAAAGCACAAAGCTTTGACACATCTAAGCTCGACATTACGCAACATACTATCTGTTTCTGACTCCAAACACTCCAGACAATTACATGTCTGGATAATTCAGTAATACTTTCTATATAGTTAGCTTTACTTAATTCTTCCTCACTAATAATCGCTCCAATGAAGCTTTCATGATAATTGTTTTGCCAGATACATATCACTTATGTCTACGTGATGATACATGGCTGTTAATAGGCAGCTATTTGGTCCTACAAACATTAAGCAAACTCTACCAACAAGTCTCTGAGTTCAGTAAGCAGTTCTGTATTTAGACTGCCTGACAATCCTCGATTAATAACTTGAAATACTCTATTAGAAATACTTTTGTTTTAGGACACAATACAACTGAAGTATCATTTGCCATATTGCCATTTTTCCTAAATTCCACCTCATTCGCTATGATGATCCCCTTTTGTTTTACATCGCTGCTATTAGATAGTGACAACAAATACGAATCCCTAGTTCTTCCGGTCTAATTTTATTTGGTTCCCTTCAGTTCTTTCCACATACTTTGTTGTTATATTTTAGTTTACTTGTCTTTTATTTTGTTTAATTTCTAGAAAGAAGCTGATGTTGAAATATTAGGTATGTGCTAACTGGCTACTGACCATATATCAATTATGTTTAAGGATACCATATTAGAAATTATACACACGTAAACCCTTTAATTGAACTCAAACTATCCAGACAATGGTATGAACTTCTCGTGCGTAACTAAAGCAATAGCCATTCTAGCTTGAGAAGCTCTTTTAACTAGGCAAAAGTCAAGTATAGACCATGAAAATAGAGTTAAAGTTTCGTTTCCTTCATGAAACATGATTAGATGCAATGAATGTGAAAGTACTAAGACAGTTCTTCTAGAATAGGGTGTGTGCGTGTGCTGAAATGACATCAATTCTTTATTTATTGCCTTACATCTTATACTATAATTTTTCCAAAGAATATTTTATTGAAATAAATCTGGTTATTATATTTAACCCTATGTTTCTGACTAAAATTCTGACTCTGCAGTCTCACCAACTTTATCTTAAAATGCAGTTATTTTGTTCTTCAACAGAGATAAAGGAGCAACTTACCATAGCTGTAGCTACGGAGCTAGTCCCCAGCATTGTGCCATCTCTCAACACTATCAGGAAAGAAAAGGAAAAGAAGAACTGGTATGATATCAGAGACCTGTTGAGGGATGTGCTAAACAATGCCATCAAAAAATGACATATAATCTCAATGCACACTTTTGATGGGAGCTCAAGGTCTAAGAAACCTAACTGGAGCTAATGCAATATAAGACCAAATCAGCTAAAACTCTCAGAAAGTGTTTTTTCTTCTTTTTTCTTTACCATCAAAAGCTCAAGCTTCATTATTTGCTCAGACTGAAGTCAAAACTGCAAAGTCTTCTTAGCTATAATATAACAGTCTCACCAGAACTTTAAAACCATGCCAACTTATGCTATAGCTAGTCTCAGTCTCCACCACACCATCCATCGAAAGTATCACAGCTGGATCAAGGTGGCAGAACAAAGGGAGAACTAGGCTCTGCTACAGAAGTAAGAAAATTCTTAGAAGTTCTAGAAAACAACTGCAGACTGTGTTGTCAAGAGAAGTTTGTTTGTTTTATTTGTTTTGAATTTCGCGCAAAGCTACACTAGGGCTATCTGCGCTAGTCGTCCCTAAGTTAGCAGTGTAAGACTAGAGGGTAGGTAGCTAGTCGTCACCACCCACCGCCAACTCTTTGGCTACTCTTTTTGCCAACGAATAGTAGGATTGACTGTAACATTATAACGCCCCCACAGCTGAAAGGGTGAGCATGTTTGGTGTGACGGGGACCTGATAATACTACCTATAATTCTAGTAAAAATACTTAATGATTAACTTTTTTCTGTGTGGGTGATGATACGTCCCCATCCCCAGTGGCTCAACGGTAAGCATAAGGACTTATAACTATACTCGCGGTGAGCACAGTACAAAGAGCCTATTGTGAATCATTGTGCTTAATAATGTAAACAAATTAAGACACAATGGTAATATTAAGATATTTGACTTTAGTCTGCATAGTATTGCCTTATTTAGAACAATACTTACGAACTTGTCAGCTTAAACACAAATAAAACTGAATATAAGAGTATTTTTTCAACATTAATTTTTAATATCATTATATATATATATACTTAATTATAAAATGATTATTATTGTGTTTTTAAACATTAGCTTCATTGTTTATTTAAAATATTATTAATTCTTGACCAATTAGGTGCAAACGTTTTAGCCGCATACAAAAATATGGCGACTTCCACTGGAGGATCAGGTACTTCTGCTCGAAAATAATCCTAAAATCGTTCATTGTGTGTTTCCTTTATATACTAGTGATTGTTTCTGTTTTTTAGATAATTAATTATAATCATAAACAGTACATAGATGTGTCATATATCTGTATTGTTTTACGAATTGTTCTTTGCTACGTATCTTTACTAACTTTTTATTAATATAATAAGATTTTAAGAGTAATTCAGTAACTCTAACGGTAACTTGTAAGTGCAAGTTGTAACCGTAATGGGCAAACAGTACACTTGTAAGGTAAATAGTATTTGTAACTTTTGAAAATTGTTGTTACTGTGTAATTTGTATAAATGGTATTGGTAACTCCTTATTCATAGGAAAAAGAAGCTGACACATACGTTAAATTTAATCCGAGTTAAAGTTAAAGCCATGTGGGCCATCAGTTTGATCAAAATCTACCGTCGTTATTCATACAGGCACACGTACTCGTTGAAAGTAAAATTTAAAGTTTAAACCAACTAACACATAACCACAGCTTGTGAGTCAAACCAAAAATAAATCTGTAAGAGAAAAAATATATTATATAGAATTTGAAAGCTTAAATTAGTACCCAGTAGTTTAAACTTTAGGTCAGTAATACCAATAGTATGTCATCATTATATGACGACAAATAATTTCTTGATGCAGTGGGGGGTGGGGTCTCTCTTAGTATATGAAAGATCATACAGTAGTACTGATACTAGGAAATGCAACATTTTATGCTTTATTCTTAGTACTGAGAAGGAAATAATTAAAACCATTTTGAAAACAGTTGATTGTTACAATGTTAGTGATGAGTTTTTTCACAACAAGTACAGTAACAAGCTAGTTTCTGCTGTCATGAACTGTTTTTGGACACGCTAAATGTACAAGGTGTTATTTTAAAAAAGTCTGCCATTCATTCTGTAAACAAGCAATTTATAATTCACAGAAGGGCAATTGTATGTTAAAAGGAATCACAACTCACAGTATTTAATTTTAAAAAATAGTTTTTATTTGAAATTCACTTGTACTTTAACATAGTTGTAGTAGCAACCAAAATGTTGTACAAATAAAAATTGCTTACTGTAAGTTGTGACTCTTTTTGAGTCTTTATCTACATTAAGAAATCTTAATTTAAACAATCATATATTTTTTGTAAAGGAATAACTTCATCTCAACCAATTAGCAGAGTTTAAAATGTTTAACATGTATATCTGTTTGTAGTTACTGGTATTATTCAAAGATGTTTTAACACTTGTAAGTTTAATATTGAAGTGTTTTTAATTAGAGGGATGTTAAAATATACCTTCAGTAATTTTTAGGTAATGTCTAAAGAAATGTTTGTTATTAGTGGAACAAATGGAAGTTTCAGACTAATAAAGAGAATAACCTATAAAAACTAATCTTTTGATAAAAATACATTGAACTGTCATTAAAACTGCATCTTTATATACACCCAGCAATATTTTACAGATACATTGAAGCAGTTTTTGAAAAGTAGATGAGTAAAACATAAGCCAAATCTTATTGAATATATATTTACAATATCAGACTTTAGCTGAACATATAGGCAAGTAAATGTTTATAATTTTTTCTGTATATTAAAATGCTATGACAGTTGACTAATTACAACCTTATTAGAAAGACCACTTGTTATTGTTACTAAATTGACCATATGTTACGTGTAGTAACTAGACACCTAATGTACTGCCTATGCCAAACAGAATATAGATATTAGTGTGTTTGCTAAATTCAGTCACAAAGTTCCAGTTACTAAAACTTGTAGTTTATCAATTGTGTGTTTTGTACAGTCATGTAACTAAGTTATTAAATAATGACAAAAGCTCCTATTGAAAAAATACTATCCTATAGAAACCCGTTTTTATCAATTCTAGAAACACATTGCTTAATAACAGAACAACACCACCACATGAGCACTAACAACAAAAGTCACAATTATCTTACACATCAAGTGAGAAACAATATAATTATTATTACTTTTTTGTTTTAGTTAGTTAGGAGAGCCCATGCAGCTCAGTGGGTAAAACACTCACCTTTGATACTGGGGAGCCAGGTTTGAATCTGAGGCTATCTTACAAAGTTTTCTCTGCACCTTTAGAGTAACAGTCAAATCCTGCTATTTGGGATAGGCCAGGAGTTGCTGATAAGTGCTTCTGATTGGTCGCCTTTTTTCTGGTCTGCCTGGCTGGGCCAGGTGGTTAGGGTGCTCGACTCCAATCTGCAGGTCACGGGTTCAAACATGCTTGCCCTTTCAGCCATGGGGGCATTATAACGTGATGGTCAATCCCACTATTCGTTGGTAAAAGAGTAGCCCAAGAATTGGCAGTGGGTGGTGATGAATTGATGCCTTCCCTCTGGTCTTACACTGCTAAATTAGGGATGGCTAGCGCAGATAGCCCTCGTGTAGCTTTGCGCAAAATTCAAAACAACCAACAAACAATTTTTCTTCTCAGTAGTGCTAAGTAAGGGATGGTAGCAAATAGTCATGTTTTTTTGCCATAATAGAAAACAAATTAATGAGAATGATGAAGTTATAACCATTTTGTGTTTTAATGTAAAAAATAGAAATTGATTCCACTGAAATTACTAAACGCAAAGTGGCTCAAACAGCTTTGTAAAAGAGTCAAAACTACACTAAGATGGCAACTGTTGATGCAATACTATGAAATAAGAGTCATCCTGTTGAAATTATTTCTCGAAAGGCTGCACTTTAAAATTTTTTAATGAAGGTGTTAGGGATGGAAAATATCCTAAATTAAAAGATTGAAACTGTCCATTAGACATTCATTTGATAATCAACTTTTTCAGCTGAACATGAACGAAGTTCAAGTGAACTATTTTTTTTGTACAGTTTACAGACATTGACACAACTGCTGGTGAAGGATGGGACAATTTTCTTTTTAATGACATAATAAAAGCATATAATTTAAGGACAATAAGGGACCTGTTGGTCTATTTAGCTTGTCACATCTGTTAAACTAAACATTAAGATCAAAATAAAACACTTAAAGCCAGCCCTTGTCATTCAAATATTTTTAATGCTTTCCTTTAAATCCCTTGAATTTACTGTGTCCACCAACTGTGATTGCAACCCAATTCAAAGGTTAATTACCCTGTTCAAAATATAAATGTGGTATCTGAAGATAACTCCTACCCTGCCACAATTCATATTTATGACCCCCTAAGGCCTAGTAGTCTCAGCATTAAGTGTGAAAAAAGGTGATGCATCAACACTTACAATTCTATTAACAATTTTAAACACTTCAATAAGATCTCATCTAACTCTTCTTTTTTCAAGAGAAAAAAAATTTCGAAGATCTTAACCTGTCCTAATATGATGTCTTTTCCATCCCCGGTATCATCTTAGTGGCCCATCTCTGAACCTTTTTCAGTTAGTTTTCTTCCTGGGGTAAGGAACCCAAGAATGAACACAATACTCTAAATGTAGAATAATCAATGACTTATAAAATGACATTATAGCCTCTTTAGACTTGTATTCAATATTTTTGTAGATATAGCCTTAAATCCTATTTGCACTTCCAATAGCAACAGGACATTACAAGGGTGGTTTAAGAGACTTATCAACTAGAACACCAAATCCTTTTATTCCATAATACTGTTAAGGTTATTCCCTTCAAAATTATACTCATAATTCAAATTATGGTATTCTATATGCATTAACTTGCATTTATTGTAATTTACAAGTTGAGGCATCCATCCTACATCTGGGGGGCTTGAATGTAGGGTTTCAACTAATAAATTAAGACATTGTATGCATAAGCCTAATTTATTTCAAATGTAATTTACTTTACAGCTACTTTATTTCACATTATAGAAATGGTGTTGCAGTTACTTTATTACTTTTATTGATCCCTCTCTATAGCCTCAGTGTTTGTTGATGTTCTTTGTGCTTCTTGATAGACCACATTAGAAGATTTTTCTCCTTCCTGGGTCAAAATAAAGAGATTTCTTAGTGATCCTGCTCTTGAACATGAAACATAGAATTGACCATGTGAAAACCAAAGAGTTTTAAGAGGTAACCCTGCCATTTTAAGGGTCTGCCTTGTGCTTTGGTTGCCATATTTCCTGGCAAAAATGTGAATATTTGACATTTTTAGTTAAAGTACTAAAATTTTCCAAGAAAACAAAACATCAAGAAAAACCTCAAAATAAAAAATTTTAGGAAAATAATTGGTCCAAAACTGTGGAGTCATTAGCTAAACAAACATGTTTTTGCTGTGGGCATGACCCAGGGTTGGTTGGGCCAGGTAATAACCATCCTATAACCTGTCTTTTGGTCCAGTGTATCATCTTACCAAGTTTGGTTGAGATTGGTCCAAAGACCATGGAGTAGTTTGCAGACAAACAAACAATTTTTTTACTTTTATAAGAATAGATAACCATGTGCCATCTACTTCCCTAACTGAATAAAAAAAAAAATTCTTTGGTAAAGCAGCATCATCCTCCTCACAGCCAGCAACACCCAAAACCTTAATTTCTTCAGCATATTTATATAATTTATTGAGCATTCCTTCATCTGTGTCATTAATGTAAATCAAAATGAGCAGAGGTCTTAACACTGACCCCTGAGGTAAGCTACTTGTGATATCAATCCAGTTTCACTGAACTTTATAACAACTACTGCTTTCTTCTATCCAGCCACCTTTTTATCCATTGAGCCAACTTATCCCCCACAAAATACTAACCTGGGTTCACTGAAGGAAACCCTGCCTTATTAATTTAACCTTTTTACAAAGCTACTATGGATATTACTTGTTATTTGTACAATGGAAAGGGTGTTAACATGATCTACTTGGATTTTCAAAAACTTTTGATAAGGTGTGACAGAGATGATTAACTAAGAAGATCAAATCAGTAGGAATTGGGGAAAAATAAAGTAATTGGGTTGTTGGGTGAGGGAAAGTAAAAGGTTGTTATGATTAATAGAGTCCAATCAAACTGTGTCCTTGTTACAAGTTGAGTGCCTCAGGGATCAGTGCTGCAACCTTTACTTTTTGTTATTTAATTAATGATATATTGATTGGAGCAAAATTAGTAAATATTTGCTGTGTACATTAAACTCTTAGGTTTTATAATTGTGATGAAGGTATTCAAGTGCTACAGAATGACTTAAATCAATTAATAAATTGGACAAATATTTGTCAACTCTCTTTTAATTGTTGTAAATGCAAGACATTACATTTTAGTTATCATATTTAGGATCATATTTTATAAATAATTAGGAAATAATCAATAGCATGACTGAAGAAAAGGATCTTGGAATAATGGTGGAAAGGTCGCTCAAGCCATTGAGGCATTGTTCTGTGGCTAGTAGTATTGCTAATATAATTTTATGGTGTATTTATAAGATATCAACATATTGATTATAAGTCAAAAGAGGTAAAGTCAAATTGCTAGTTAAGCCTTGCTTGGAATATTGTGTTCAGTTTGGTCTCCCTATTGGAAAGGGTTCAGAGGAGGACATGTATTATGATTTCAAAGATGAAAAGGTTATCTTATAGGGATAGGTTAAAAGAAGGATAAGAGGTGATGTTATTGGAGTTTACAAAATTATCCTAAATATCAGTAGAATAAAAGTCTTGGTTTCTTTGTGTTCTATTCTAAAAACAATAAGATGACATAATTTTAAAATTTGGAAAAGCAGGCTAGTCTTCATTTTAGATATTTTTATTTTTCTAAAAGGGTAAATGTCTTATGAAATGAGTTGCTGTTGGCACTGGTGGAGGCCAGCACTTCACAAGAGTTTGAGAGGAGATGCAGTGATTTCATGAAAAATAAAGGGTAGATTTAAATTTTTACTCTTCTCAAGGTTGTTTGCAGATGTTATGTTTTTCTAGGCTTCTTTAAGACTAATTATACTTTATATAAAGTATGGTGTGCAATTTTGATTCTCTTATTAAAAGAAGGATAACAACATGTTGGAAAGACTAGATTTGGATTACAAGAATCATTTTTGATATACCATAAGTCATTTAACCTTAAGGTGAGACTTAGTGTTTTGAATTTTTCTGTGGGGGTGCAGAATAATTAGGAAGAGTTGATTCACATGCTGAAAATTGTTAGAGGTCGTATAGTCTTCCTGTGTTTTGGAGAATGAAAGTGCTGAAAATATTAATTTAATATTAGGTTTATCCCTTAGAAATCTAGATCTAAACAGTTCTTACACACAAGTCTCTCTTTTTTTTATTTTTTTGGTATGAATGATAAATCTGATAATATGGTATGTGTTCAAAATTTGAATAATTTTAACATTTTGTTGGATAAATAATTAAAGTAAATGTAAAGTAATGCATGTGGGTTTTCATAATTTAATTTATGAGTATAATTTTGATGGAAATAACCTTAACAGTGTCATAGAAGTAAACATTCTTGATGTTCTGGTTGATCTGTCTTTTAAGCCATTCAAAAAAGTTTATTGTTGTTAGTGAAAGGGCAAATAGGACTTTTGCTGTATCTTCAGAAATGTTGAATGTATGTGTTAAAGAGGTTATAATTTCTTAGTACAGATCATTGTTTAGGACACTTTTGAAGTGTTTTGTCTTGGGCACATTACCTCAGAAAGGACATTGACTTGTTTGAAAAGGTTCAGAGGAGGGCTACTAGGATGATACCTGGGATGGAAAGGTTGTTATATGAGGATAGTTTAAAATTTTTGATATTGTTTTCTCTTTAGAAAAAGAGTTAGAAGGGATCTTATTGAGGTATTTAAGATGGTTAAAGGAATTGAGTGTTATTGTGTACTTTTGTTTTATATTTAACGGTGAAAATGGTAAAACTGTGTGACCCAAGTATAAATTTTGGTAGAGTAAGAGTCATCTTCAGCTTAGTTTTATGTTTCTAACAGGGTAGTTGATCTTTGGCTTGGGCTGTCTGGTTCCAGAATACTTCAAAGTCAGCCCAACAACAAATGCAATAAGATACTTGCTATCAGGTGTATCGGCCAGTAATGAATTTTCATCTGTGGGGTGAACAAGCTTGATAGTGAGGCTAACTTCAGGAGTATTTGATTCAGTGATGAAGTCCAGCTCCTTACCAAACATGAAATTTTCAGTGTATCAGGTTTCATTATGGGTAAATGGTGGTAGAAGTATACGTTAAAAACCAGCAAATAATCTTATATACGTACAGCTGTAATGGTGGTAAAAATATTGTAGAGGTCACAACCATACTATATAACCATGTCAACTTGACTTTTATAAGTGGATAGAGAGGGGCAAGCGACTTGGGTCCAAAGATGGCGATCTATGAGAGTTTGTTAAAAACAAGACCAAAAGATGTAGACAAGATGGTCAAACTGGCAGAACTGTATATGGAAGCCCATGGAAGGAGTATAACTGGCAAGTTCAAGAATAACAAGTCACAGTCAAAATCAGGGGTGGCTGACCAGAAGCAGGATGCCACCAAAGGTGACAAGAAGTCAACAGACAAAAGGGATTAGAGATGCTTCGCTTGTTATAAAATGGGGCACATTGCGAGTGAGTACAAGTCTTTCACCAACAAGCAACAGCAGAAATCTCAATATAAAGTAGCTGTAGCTACCTAAAAAGATGGTGCTGGCTAGAAACAAGAAAAAAGTGACTGTCACCATGGATGCTGCTGCCATTAACAACAGAAGAAAGACAACTCATCAGATTCACCACAAGAAGGAAGTGCTATCACTATGATTAAACAGTGCATGATTGATGGTCAGCTCAAGTTAGCAAATGGATAAACTGTGCCACTGGTGGTCAGAGTATGTGACAAACATTAAGAGGTGTCAACAAACCCCAGCGTGCCAGTAAGTGAAGGCTATGTCAGGGACAAGAAAATGAAAGTCCTTTGAGACACTGATGACCAGATGATGGGCATGGTACATATGTGTGTTCTAATTGATGGGACAGTGAGAAAGTTTCCCATAGCAAGAATAAAGGTGGATACTCCATACTACGTGGGAGATCTTGAGGCCATGTGTATGAAGGCACCCATATATAACTTGGTAATTAGCAATATAGCAGGCAGTAGAAGTTTAGAGGAACCAGACAGAACGGAAACTGGTGAGCCATCTGCAGTCACCACAAGAGCTCAAGAAAAGAAAAGCAAGCAAGACATCAAACCCCTGGAAGTCTGGAACGGTGACATTCCAAATGTAGGTCTACAGGAACTGATGGAAGCACAGACAAAAAAAAAAGACACTTCACTGCAGAAACTATGGAACAGTGCCTGGGAGAAAGTCGAGCACAAGACAAAGGGGAAAGGGACTTGCATAATAGAGGACTGGAAGGGATTGCTGTACTGGACCTGTCAAGGCAGTTCTACTGGGGAAGTTAAACAGATCATAGTACCAAAAGAATACCAGACTCTAGTGATGAAGTTGGCTCATGAGTCAATTATGGGAGGACATCTAGGAGCAAAAAATATGGCAGACAGAATCATCAGCAACTTCCATTGGCCGGAAGTCATTGGGGATTTGACCAGATTCTGCAAATCATGTAACATCTGCCAAAGGACAGTATTTAGAGGGAAGGTAGCCAAGGTGTACTGGATGAGATGCCTCTCATACAAGAGTTGTTCAGCAGATTATATATTCTTGTTTGCATTCATTCTGACACTGCCATCCTTACATCGTTTTACAATTAGAAAATATTTTTTTCTTACTTGTTTTGTGATATTTTTTCACCTGACTGAAAGTTAGTGTATTCTATGAATGTGTGTGATAAAATTTAATTTTATGTGTATTGATTATTTTTTTACTCCTTCATAAATAATATAGTGGTTGACTCCCTGAAGACACCTGTTCTAATGTGTACAAAGCATTGAGTATTCTACATGTTGCAGTTATCTAATGTTCATCCATCATTAGCTGGTAATTCCTATTTCACCATGTAGAAGCCGTTAAAGACAGCACATTTTTCTTTTAAGGCATCATGAAATATATAATCACTGGCAGAATTCAGCTAAAATGAAAATTTTAAACTAAAATTCTCATAAGCCAGGATTAATATTAATGTTGTAAGTACAGTATATATATATATGCACTCAGAGTAAATACACCTTCTTCACTGTATGTGTGGAAAGTCATAAGCTCATGAGGAAGGATCTAGTGAGGACTATGTGATATGTTCTGTAGAACCCATCCACTTAACTAGGTCAGGTGTGTTGGATGCCTTTTTACCACAGAAACTCGCTTGACAGCTCATAGAGAAAATGGCACAGCACCTTCTCAACTTAGTTTTCAAACTCCTAGCTATCATCTTCAGTTGTGTCAACTGTTGGTAAACTAAGTATTAAATCTAGTTGTGCCAGCTGTCCTAAACTGTTAATTAGCAGCTATTATCCAATATCCTATGGGTATTTCTTAGTGAAACTGCTCAGTGATATAGAGAGTAAGGGTTGAAAAGCCATTTTGGTTGAACTGATCTCATGATCAACAAACTATACAATACCATTCAGTAGCTTAGAAAGCAAGGAATACTGCTTCCTTTTAAACATTACTTACTTGACCAAATGACTGTTCTAACTGCAGTAATTGATTTTAATCCCAGCTATATTTCTTGGGAGGCAGGTGGTGGCTGTTTGACCAATTGTCAAAGCTGTCTCTCACTTCTAGATTCAGTGCTACTGCTTCCTTAGATAGCCATTTCATCTTCTGGATTAAAATAGGATGAAACAGTGCTCTCAATCTTTTTTGACTCATTAATTTCTTCCTCTGATTCCTGGTCAAGTCAGTTCCTGAAGGTTCATTGATAACATACAGACATAGCTGTTCGACATGTATTGTGTGCTTTCATATGACTATTGACTACTGTATGTCATACATTATTAAATCTGCTTAGAGCACAAGATGAGGTCCCATCCAGTCTAAACTGTGCAGCTTCCATGCAGCTAGCACAAACCCAAACCACAGCCAGTCTCCATGGTGGTTCATTTGCTCCCTCACTGCCTTATCATATCTATTTTGTCACATGGTGATCTTTTCATGCACACACATATTAACTGATGCAAACCTTAGTCACATATTTTTGTGGATGTTGTGAAATATCTAGGTAGAGTACCATACATCATATCTGCTGAGAGAAAGACTTCCAACCCAAACATGCACATGTTTAGTGAACAGTCTGTTGTTCTCTGCTCATTGAGAAATCTTCCATCATGGTATATGATAAATGTTCATCCCAGTTGGGATTAACAAACTTAGCAAGTACACACTTGACAGTCTGTATTGCAGACTAGTTTGTTTCTGGCTATTCTGTACTCGACAAATGTATCAACCATAAATTGTACCAATATATAGCAACCAATTGATTAGCCTTGCCCTTTTTGTTCACTAGTCAGTGGCCATGAGTATATACAAGTAACCTATTTCTGTCTCCAAGAGTGGACCAGAAATATTCAGTCCTCCTTTTTTATGGGAGAAACAACAATCTTCTGCTAGATTTTGTTCTCGCTGATACACGCTGTACAATGTTGACATCAGCAAGGAATGTCTTGACTTGGTCCAATAAAACTGCTGTTGAATGTTAGCATAAGTATAATATGTTGATGCACTCCAGGCTTTACATAACACAAAGCACTGAGGACCATTATCTGTAACACAGGCTGAGAACCACGGTGTAGTGGTTGATCACAATGGTACAGAACTTCTTCGTGCACTCAACCCACTCATAACTACTCACACAAGTGCTATATTTACACATATCCATGTCATGTTCCTCAATCTGTGGGTCACAGTTTCGAATGCCTGTTACTGAACATACATTTTTAGCTATGAGGGCATTATAATGTGATGGTTAATCCCACTATTTGTCAATAAAAGAGTAGCTCAAGATTGGTTATGGGTGGTGTTAACTAGCTGCCCTCCCTCTAATTTATCACTGTAAATTAAGGATGTTTTGGTTGATTAGTCTCTTAAGCCTTCAAGGCAGTGTGGTATTTTCAATTAGAAAGCAAATAGGATGCTTACAAAAATATCAAACATAAGACAAAGTTTTTTTTCCAACAGAAGGATCAGTCTTTGGAATAGATTGCCTTCAGACATAGTAGACACAATGATATTGGGAGGGTTCATGGGAGAGCTTGATGAGTACTTGGAAAGTCATAGCTTGATATAGGAAAATTGGTGTTTGATGAAACAAATGGGAAGCTATGGTAGGCCAAGGGGCCCCTTGTTCACCCTCAAATGTCTACATTATGTATATTGATCTTTTAACCAATTTCATTATCATGGCACAATAAATATTATGTTTTCTTCTTTTCGTGTATTTTCAAACATTCAACAGTGTAAATGTTGACTTTGTTATCAGTGATGCATATACTTTTTTGTATTTTTACTATTTGGTAATTTTGAGATGTGAAACCACAAGCATGTATTACCTGTAACCTTTATTACATATACTTAATAATGAAGATTTTATTTTTTTTGAATTTTTTTTTTCATGGAGGTAATTTATGAATTTAATTTTTTCTGTGATAACAAACTGCATTTTGTTTGCTTGAAAGAAAGTCTGTTTTTGAAATTTATTGTAATGTTTTTTCTGACTCAATCCTTTTTTCTTTTCTGCATAATGCTGCTCTGCAGTCCATTGTACAATTGCAGAAAAACTCGTTACTTGTCTGTGTACTGTACTTTTAAATTACTGACTAATACTCTAGGAGTGGTGTGGCTCAATCTAAGTTCTTTATTGCGTCATTTTGTTTAAGTTGATCTGGTTTTAATATTTGTTGTTATTCTTTAACTTTCAATTGTGATATACATTGTAATAACATATAAAGGTGTACATATGTTTTTGTAGGTTGATTTTGAGATGCTTTATTAAGTTTTGTTAGTGATTTATGATTGTTATTTTTCATCTTCCATAAATTTAATTTTCTTTTCTTACTAATGATAACAATTACAAAATTACTACTTCTTAGTAATTTATAGTTTCTTTTAAAAGAGTACTTGAGAGAGGGTGAAAGATTTTAAAATTATTACTTTATGATTTGCTTCTGAGTAAATGTGGTAGCAATAATTTCTAATGACTAAAAGATAATGTGATAATCAGCTAAAAAAATATAAAATATTCCTTAGCCATTTTGTAGTCAGTTTATATGTTTAAATTATAAGTACTTCTTCACCTACTCAATTAAAATGTTCATGCTATCATAGGATTCCTACTTTAATGGTTTGATTGTTTGAGGTTGTACTATTAATGGTATTAGTTGTGAGGAAACAAATACCAAAAGCACAAAAACTAGTCAACTAGTTTGTTAGTCAAAATCAGAATGTGAGATTAATTGTTCTTTTGTACCCTTTACTTAATAAAAATGTTTATTTTGCAATTAAAGGAAAAGAAATAAGGAGTAAATTAATTTACAAATTTATGATTGAATTGCTTAGATGTATAATTAAAATATGTAAATACATTTGGAAGTATCAGTTACATGTGGTGAAACATGGAATCTTACTACCATTTAAATAGTAACATTTCATGAAATATTAGCATTGGATAAATTTAATATAACAACTCATATATGTTAAAAAAGTACGCATTGTTTAAGTTGATCTGGTTTTGATAATAGGTCCACCTAGAGTAAGTGATTTTTACAGAAGGGAAAAAAATTAACAGTAATATTTTTAAAGTATTTCTAGTATTTGAAATCTCAATCTATATTGTTCTTGCACGAAACAAAATCTAACTCTTAACCTCTACAAAGATCATATTTTTCAGCTAAAAAAGAAGAAAGAAAAAAGTTAATTAGTATTACACTGAACTTTACCTAGCATTATGAGGAACTTTTATTTTTCCTGAAATTACATATAAGTAAATTAATTGAGTTAATTAATAAAAATGGTTTTAATTTTAGGAGTGATTGTTCAGGGAATTTAATTTAATGAC
The DNA here is from genome assembly GCF_000517525.1 of Limulus polyphemus. Taxonomy (NCBI): domain Eukaryota; kingdom Metazoa; phylum Arthropoda; class Merostomata; order Xiphosura; family Limulidae; genus Limulus; species Limulus polyphemus. Next base: position 853,025 of record NW_013665749.1, read on the forward strand.
TCAAATATGTTAAAAAATACACAGGAAGTGCAGAACGAAATTGATCTTTAAAAATATGGTGAATTTTATGAAAAGTTTAATAAATTATTTAAATTTTAAAAAAATTGGATTTTTTGCACACCCATTTTATGTACTTAGTGTTTTACTTGTTCTTGATCATGTAACACAGATTGCATATTATCAGTATGACTGATGAAAGTGCATCAAGTAGCTTTAACATTTGTCCATTTTTTAAACATCGTCAATATATATCAGAATGATAATTTTGAAATTTTGATTAAGTTATATTTACAATGCTTTTAAGTATTTTTGGTTTTATATGTACAAGTTAATGCTGTGATTGATTTTTAGCGGATGAAACCAAGTTTTCGTTAAAATTACAAGTAGAGATGAGTTTGATTGAACACATATTTTGAGGAAGATTTACTTTTTCCTAAAATTATATATATAAATAAATTAATTGAGTTAATTGATAAAAATGCTTTTAATTTTAGGAGTGATTGTTCCAAGGAATTTTCGCTTGCTTGAAGAATTGGAACAGGGTCAGAAAGGTGTTGGAGATGGTACAATAAGCTGGGGATTAGAAGATGACAGTGATATGACCCTTACACATTGGACAGGCATGATAATAGGTCCACCTAGAGTAAGTGATTTTCACAGAAGGGAAAAAAAAATGAACAGTAATATTTTAAAAATAGTTCTAGTATTTTAAATCTCAATCTAAATTGTTCTTGCACAAAACAAAATCTAACTTTTAACTTCTCCAAAGATTACATTTTCCAGCTAAAAAAGAAGAAAAAAGTTAATGGATATTACACTAAACTTTACGTAACATTTTTCTGTAAGACATGCCCTTGAAATTAATGGAGAGCTTGTAAACTAAATATCTTGACATGTAACCTATGTGTGTGTATTCAAGATATGACTGTAAGAAATTGTTAACAAGAAGAAGTTGATAACATAGTCATTTTTTAGCTTTTATAAAAGAAAACTTACTTTTTAAATAAAACTAATGATTTAGAATGTTTAACATTCTAATGAGATTATAAGCAAATGATGATTCCAAAATGATATCCTTACCTCTCTGCACATAGTAGTTATTCCTTCATGTTTGCCTTTGAGATTTTGTGCATGCTACTAGCCTTGAGCTATCTCCTACATTAGACAAGTATTTTAACATGAATTGTGCTAGTGTGTGATGCAATCATCATGTAACAATAACTTTCCACCAATAGGAGGGCAACAAATCCTTCATGCATAGTAGATCCCCATAAGCACTTTAATTTTTTCCTCACCATTGTCAAGAACAGACAAATTTATTGAAATTTAAACTTTGTTCAATGTAGTGAGATTTGTGTTAACTTTTGTTCATTTTATTTTGTTTCAAATTTGATTTCAACTTACATTGTCTTTTCAAGTACTTCATTAAAAAAAATAGACCTGGAGAATTCCTTTGGCATCACTTCAGCTCCTAATGTATTCAACCAACTCATTGGAGCATTTGCTCACCATGTCCATAGCCTTGGACTTTATTTCTGTTATTACGTGGATGACTGGTTCTTCTTCGCCTCTTCTTGGGAGACCTCTTTCTTGACCACATCACTTCTCCAAGAAACTGCTCTTCTGGGTTGGCTGATCAAATCTTCCAAGCCATTCCTTGTTTTGACCTAATATTTGATCCACCTTGGAGTCTTTTTCATTTCTCGACTCAGCTGAGTTTAGCCCTTCCCCATTCCTCTGCAAGAAATGAGTCTTTAGTCCTCTTGAACCTTTGGTGTCCTAAACTTCCTGTGTGAAAGGTTCTATCTCTTTTGGGAACTCTTATCTCTTTAATATCTTACCTCTTTAAGCAGAGCTCACATGAGGCCTTTTCAATGGACTTTGAGTGACCAATGAAATATCTCCCATGATCCTCTGTCTTCTCTTGTGATGCTGGATCATGCTAACACTACGGTTGGCATTCCATTGTTGCCCCCATGTCCAGGTTGGGGGTGCATCTCTGAGTGGCTCCACAGCATCAGGGATTTGGTCTGTGTACTTTCCACATCAGTATTGTGGATCACTTGGCTATGATCCAATCAGACAATTCTATGGTCATTTCCCATATCAATTGTCAGGATGGGACTTACTCCTGGGACCTTTGCTTCTGCACACTGGACTTTCTGTTTGGCCCACTCACATTAAGTTCATCTAACTACCTGTCATGCTTCAGGGGCTTTGAACTTGGTAGCAGATTGCCCTTCTTGACTAGACAGGGTTTTTACTATGGAGAGGTCACTCCATTGTCAAATCTTTTGTTGGTTCTGTTCCCAGTTAAGCTACTTCCCTCAATCTGCATCGAGTCAGGTAATGGAAAATATTAAACCCATCTAAGGTTTTATATATCAGACCGTACCTTCCATGGACTAATATGGAAAAAGCCAGTACTAGGGAAGTGTCTGCCCATTCATTTGGTTCATGCATACCGGATTTTGTGGTTACTCGTTGCACTTTCTCCAGTAAATCAATTTTATTTTTGGATCCGATTGGGTCAGTGCACCTTTCCGGTCTCTCCACCTGTAGTCTTCAAGTGTAAAATGTAGTGACAGTGCACTCATTTTCTGGTTAAGAGCTGATTTTCGTAGATTAACTGTTTCCAGACAAGTCATGGTTCAAAGGCCATGTCATCGCATTTCTTGACTCGCATTCAAAATTTTATTGAAGTACTATTTCATAAATTTATGTCATTAAGTTTGGTATCAAACTGTAGATTATAATTCAAATTTTAGTGTTATACATTATTAAATTTCTTAACTTAAAAGTAAATATTAATGAGACACATTAAAATCAATTTTTGTGTGTCATGTGGTATGTTGAATGTAGCACTGGTTCAAATTAGATGTTTTTGAAGTCAAGATACTAAGTCTACAGTTTCGTACGAATTAGAATCTCAAATTACAGATATTGGCAAGCTAGAATATAAAACAAGAACCTCATTTCTTTTCTATTTGCTGAGATATTGCTCATGTACTGAATCAAACACAGTGGCCCCACTCACCTCTATCCATTTTTGGAAATGATCCCTTATATATGACATGTGAATAACCAATCAGAAGCTCAGAATGCCCCCTAGTGGCTTTCTCAGCCATTTTCAAGTGTTAGGATATCATCTTGTTCTTTCAAACCAAGATTTCAAGGAGGTAGGTAGTGTTTGCTCGATATTTCATATTTTTTTACACCCAAATATAGCTTATTTACTAAGCTTGATATATTATAGTGGAATTCTATGGTATCAACATAGTAATTTATGATTTTTCGGTTATTCAACTGTATATATAAAACCAAATTATTTTGTCTTGTATCCTCCACGTGCAAAATTTTAAAAGGCTTAGAAACCTATGTTAAGCAGCAACTGGGTACAAAGTGCATAACTAGAAGAGATAATTGTTCACTTTATTTCGTTATTTACTGTTCTATGTTTTAAGAAAAATATGTTTAAGAACTTATTTCTAAATAGTAATAATCTATATACATATATAATGTATAACAAATGAAATGTGACTGTATTTTACAAAATACTAGTCTACTAAAACACAGCCAAGACAGGTCACTTTGTAAAGACTAAAGTATCAGTTTTATATTATTGGATACAGTAACATGAGTGCATGTGTGCCAAATCATTGGAACTTCTGTATTGTTAGTCAGGCATGGCTGAAAGGTCAATATATATAATAAAAT
>NW_013665749.1:857465-892268 GCF_000517525.1 Limulus polyphemus
GGCACGAGAAAAACATTGCATAACAAACCTTAAGATTTAATAAAAAATTATATTTTATGTATGAAAATCTGCCAAATTTTGTTAACGTACACCAATTTAAAAGTTGTACCATGAAAAATATAACAAGCACAAAATGGTTATGAAGTCAGGCCCAGGGACCGAGCCCATGTTGAAAGAGTTAATGGCAAACAATTGTAGCATTCTAAGGTGGAATTCTCCAGGAATTGGAGAATGACTTGGAAGAAACTGGTAGTCACAACATCATAGAAAATTGTTGATAATACTGTTGGTGTTATAAGTTTTAGTCTTACAGTATTATTTTATTTGATTGCAGAGTCTTCTAGTATATCCCTGGTTCCGCTTTGGGAATGTGGACTCGTATACCATTAGTGCATAATTCAATGAATGTTATTTATTTTTATTTAAAGTTGAAAAGTCCTTTTAACCAAGACATTCTAACTGAACTTGCAGATATTGTTATTTGATAACTTTCTTCTTGATCACAGATGAAGTAGTGCTAAGTATGGTAAGACTAAAGCAACGATTCTCAAACTTTTTCGTCTGTGGACCACTTCAGCAGGGCAAATGAACTCACAGACCACCTACCAGTCCTAACCCACTTCCTTTTACTTGCCACTACAAAAAAAACTCATCACTAACTTGCAGTTTGGATCAGTCCATTACCACTTGGAGGATTATCGTGGACCACACTTTAAGAACCACTGGACTTAAAATAACAGTTTTATTTGTAACATCTAAAATAACAGCAAATTTGTTATTTAGTTTTTCAGTTTTTATGTGGATTATTCTATTAAAATTTTCAGCATTGCAACCAAACTTTTTCACAGAAGTGCTTGAAAAGGCTAGCTAGCTCAGTAGCCAATCCATTTAAATATTTTTACCAATAAATATGAAATTTGATTGTATCATTACAGAATTTAAGTGTTTTAGAAACATTTTTAGTTATATCCAGTACAGTTTGATTCTCAGCAAACACAGAGTTAGAACAATCGATGGTTTTGTCCATAGGTATGTTTGAAAGCAATGACACTATCATAATTAGTACAATGAACATCATCATTAAACTGTGTCTGTTTCAATATATTTCACAAATTCTGATATGATACATAACATTCACTTACATGTAGCTTTCCTGATTAAGTGCTGCACTCTATATGTAAACTTTTTGCTTGCCAGTAGCCACCTAAAGTCATGTTTCATATGATATGTTCATGCATTGTTGCATGCAAGTGAGCATGTGACAACCCTCCACCAATAGGAGTGTGACACACCCTCCTTGTGCAGCCAACTCCCTCTTCACTGATTGTTCAACAATCATCACTTCTCGATATATGGCACTAGTTTATGAAGATGTGTCATTTTTTCACTTGTGAGCTTTTGAGATATAGGTGTTTTTTGTGGAAGTATCTACAAAAACCCTAACTGTTATGGAAATATTAAATTTAGATTTTGTTTACTACATTTCTGCACCTGCAGATTTTGTAACCTTATTATTCACATGGGTGAAGAGTGAACCCTCATTCAGATGAATTGCAATCTATACTGTTCATTGTTATAGGATTTTGCATTCCATGGATTTCCTTTGGGCACTTCCTGAAGGGGGCTCATCTAGGTAACTTTTGTATTGGTCCCTCCACCACTTCAAAGTGGGATTCTAGCTGTATGTAATCAGAGGTAATGTATCATATCAGAAGTTAACATTTTTCAACACTGAAAATGTATTTCCAATATACACTTACCTCTAATCATACTTCCCACCTGTCCTTTTTTTTTGGCTACTCTCAAAGTAATAATTACAGAATCAGAATGTAGGGTGTATCACACTCCTGTTGGTGGAGGGGTGTCACATGCTCATCTCCATACAACAGCATAGCATTATCATGTGAAACACATGATTTTAGATGCGAGTCTCAAGACTAATGGTGAGTGAAAAAGTTCACATATGGAGGGCAACACTGAATCGGGAAAACTATATGTGAGAGAGGTAAGTATCTATCAGAAACACATTTTCAGTGTTGGAAAATATTAATCTCAAAAGTATCCTTAACAGAATATTCATTTTGTAAAAACTTTTAAAAAATGGTCAAAAGTCTTGCTGATGGTTGATTATATATGTCTACACTAGAAACAGTTCATCAAACCAGACATTTCTCTTTGTGAACCTTAGGAAGCCCATATAAAATCCCACACTTTAAGCCTATTGTTCTGATATTTTGGTAAATTTCTTCCACATGATGCACTTGTTTTTCTTCTTTTTTTTATCTTCAAAAGGTATCTCGTAAGTTTGGCCTCCCTGGTTGGTGTGGGATCACTCCTAATTTCTGAAAGCTTATCCGTATTGAACTTCGATCATTGAATATGAGGTGGACTAAAAACTCTTATTTTCTCACTTAATCTTTATTTGTACTGGTTACCAGTTATTTGAATTATTTTGGAGCCTCCATAACATTCAATTTGATTAGATTGTGTAAAGCTAGGTGTGACCAAGGTTTATATCATTAATTATGCTATAGTACAGTACTATGTTATCAATAAAACTTTTCACAAGAAATGATTTACATGATACAACTGCATTATGACATAATTTGAATATTGTTTTTCTTGTTTGTGCATACGTCATAGAGGGTGAGTATTAAAGTTTATTAAAAATGGGTGTTTTCTGACTCCTACCTTCCTGTTATATATTTCATTTGAAATTTACTTTTAAAGTGAGAGCTTTGAAAAACAGTGAATACGTATAACCACACTGGCCTTCCATTAATGTAATACAGTATTTGAATGTTTAATTTCACTGTCATTCCTAGATTTTAATGTTTTGAAATTCAGACCGACAGGGATTTAAAGCTAGCTTTACAATGAAAAAATGGTACCTTGTATAAGCATATATTTTTATTTTATATTTTAGACACCATATGAAAATAGGATTTACAGTTTAAAGCTAGAATGTGGCTCACAGTATCCAGAAGAACCTCCCATATGTAGGTTTCTAACAAAAATAAAAATGAATGGAGTTAGTGAAAGTACTGGTCTGGTGAGTAGATGTTTTTTTAATACTCACTTAATATTAAAATATAGTATATTAACCTCATTGAGCAAAATTTGTTGTTGACAATGGATTTATCAAAAATAGTGTGTTAGAAATAGTTATTATACATTCTTCCAATTCTTGAAAATAAATAATAGACTATATAAAGAATGTAGTGTTAAAAATATAATAAACTTAATACTAATGTTTAATGACAAGTATAATTAAATTTAGCCTCAATCTACCATATAGAATAACCAAATCAGCCAAAACTTATATTTTGATATGTTTGCCATGTAATATTCCTGTACTAAAAGCTATGAGTAGATTCACCCCAGTACTTCTAGGAATACTATGACTGCCTGTACGTTTATAGGCATTGTGCTGTTTTGACACTGTCTGGTTTTGTATGACAGTTAGTGACATTGTAAACTCTGACTATACTCTGATGCAGTTCATTTTCATGCAATATAGGGTGAGCAATCTCACGATCTTTGCATTTTAAAGATATTATTTCCATACAGCATCTTTTTTTTTATTCATGTACAGATAGCTGAAAGCTGAGAGAACTTTTTTGTTGCATGATATAAATCTTTTGAATGATACTAAAGCAATCTGTTAAATAAGTTGTTGGGTGTGAAAAGCTAAAAAAGGGACTTAAGTGATAAACTAGTGATAGGCACAGAATAGTTAAAAAAAAGTTTTCACAAGGATAAATATAGAATGTAACAAGAAGTGAAAAAAAAGTAATGATTCAACCAATTAAAATTTGTATATAATTATTTTCAATTTAAAGAGTAATTCATGTTTTTCCAGAACTAAGAAAAGCTTGTGGTATATTAAAGTATTTGCTATCCACCATTTATCAGTTTTCACATTGCACGTGTAATCTATACAATTTAGCCTTTAAACTAAAACTTATTTCCTTAAACATGAAGTACACATCTTTTAAAATTAGGTGCAGACAATTTGAAGCTCCTTTTGTTAGTAGATGCAATAAACATATAATCTGAATTAGTATATCTAAAAGGATAATAAACTATTAAATCTGAATATCACTTTCACGCTGGAAAGGATTTTTACATTTGACCCAAATGTTTAACCCAACTTTACCACCACTGGTCAGAATAACCTAAGACCTTCTCCAGCCTCTTTAATAGATATTTTAAATTTAGATATTAAGATGTTTCCAGACTATTTTTTCCTTTTCTCAAAATAATCCATTTATTTCAGTTCATGTCATTTACCCTTGTTTCTAATTTTTAACAATTTTTCAAATTTTATGTATATATGCATATAGACACACAAACAGGTTACACATTGGTATTATCATGTACATTATACTTCATGTTAATTATGGTGTAATGATGTTGATTTTTGTAACATTTTATCTATTGTAAGGTTCATCTTGTGCCTCCGAAGAACTATACTTTAACTTAGAACAAGAGTCTAATTGAAGATATGTATTTCATAATTATACGTACTTTCATTTTAAATTTTAGCTGCAGCTCATAGAATGGTTCTGAGTTTTTTTCATGTACAAACTTTAAGCTCATAGGTCCATCATCTCTTGACCGATTTGGTATTGCTGGCACACACAAATATTAATTTACTCTAATCCTGCCTGAAAGAATTTCAGGTGCTGTTGCTAGCGAGGATTCCCTCTTGTCACGTTTTTATTTTATTATGTTATTTTATTGTTTGGTGTCTAAAATCAAGTGCTTATGCTCTTTTAAATAAGCTATTTTTTCTCTATATATTAGAGGATGGTTATTATTACCATAATATATAAGTATATAATGCTTTTCACCTTCATCGTACTTGAATAGTTTACCTTGAAATAAACATTCACTCTCAGCATTTCCATTGCTTAATAACACACATTTCTTTAATTGTGATTGGTTGGCTTTCACAGCTACCTCAACAAACACTTCCTGCTCATGTGATGTGTGCATCTTTTCCATATTCATTACCCCACACTCTTTACCCTTTTTACTCATGAAGAAAAATAGTCAATTAATATTTGAAAACACTCGAGTTTTGGGGTCTTTTGAAATCTAATTGATTTTTTGGTGATCCTTTATGCTAATTCTTTCATCTTGGCTGATATTCCACTTGTGGACTACAGACCAGATTTTTACCAAAGGTAAGTAACCTCTTCTTTCACCTTCCATTTTTATTTTTGGAGACTTCATAATCAAATACCTTTACCAACACCTTGTTTACCTTGAAAACGACCATGTTTTAATTCAATCTCTCACTCACTGGACCTATTTCACTTGATCTTTTGGATTCTATAACTTCAGTACCACAGTATGTAAAATATCTGATCCTTCCTGTTTGACTAATGACCTCAAACTTAAAGTCTGCTTATCATTGTTCAAACAACTTACAAACCTTACTGTCTCATACTTTGACTCACCAGGTCAATTTCTCCAGTATTATGTACCACGATTTCAAGAGACATACTGATTTCTCTCAGAAAGAGAAGTTTAACACTCTTGTATGCAACCTCTGTCTACATATTCATGCCTTGCTTTCTTTTACAACACTAACTTCACATCTGGGATTACGAAGTAATTCTTAGCAAGAGATGGCCTACACCTTTATTACCAAAGAATCTTTTCCCTTTCCTGTAACTTTTGCTGCTTTTTTTGCTAACTGAATTTTACCTTGTCTGCAGACTAACACTGTACAATTAAACCTAAACACCTCAAATTTCTCTACTTCTAGACCTTCCTCTATCTCTTCTGATACCCAACTCTCGATGCAGAAGCATACTTCTTCCAGTACCCTGCAGCTCAAAGAATCTGCAGTTGTATGCACATCTCTTTTCAAATTCCAGACACTATTTTTATCTCTTGTTCCCCCTAGCACTCTTGCAGAAACTTCCACACACCTCAAACAACCTTTTCACTCCTCTGCTACTACACAGGTTCCTTCTAATTTTAACACTAAAGAACCTTTCAATTTTCTTAGATCATACACATCTCTAAGCATAAAATCACCCTTTACTATATGAGCCCATAACAGTCAAGCAGTTTTCATTTCAATGAAAGCAAATTTTCCACTCAACTTCCATTAAACTCCAATACAACAGTAACCTCTCTTCACATATAGCTTTCTTGACTTAGTGCTGCTCTCTATGTGTGAACTTTTTTGCTCACCAATAACTTTGAGGCTCCGACCTAAACTCATATATTTACACATGATATTGCAGCATCGTTGCATGCAATTGAGCATGTGACAACCCTCCACCAATAGGAATGCAACATGGCTTCCTAGCAGATTTGACTCCCTCTATACTGATTGTACAATCATCACTTCTCATTTTGGCACTCGTGCTCATGAGCTTTATTGATATTGGTGTTTATTGTGGAAGTATCTACAAAAAAACACCCACTCTTGTGGAAGGATAACTTTGAATTTTAGTTATCAAAATTTCTGCACCAGCAGATTTGGTGGACTTTTATTACAATATTATGAATTTACACGTGAAAGTAACTTTCACTTTGTGTGGTGTGGGACAACAAGATGTTGTTCATGCTGTACAAACAACTACAGTGGCATCGGGTTTCTCTTTATCTGTTGAGTAAGTGATGCTATTGTGTGATGGAGTCTTTCATGTCATCTGGGCCTTCTTCTGAACCTGAAACTGGTATAACTCCTCCTAGGAATCCCGTCCATGATGATGACAATTTTGACAATATTTTACCACCACCTGCTTTTGATAGCTGTTCTACCAATACTGCCTTGGACCCACGTACACCTTCTTTGTCTTTTAAGTATGTTACTTTTCTCTCTCTCTCTTTCTCTCCTGTATCGTATGATTCTTCTCCTTCACTTCTTCCTTTCTTCTGACTATTATGTTTTTCCTCCATGTCCAGATATTCAAATTTATATTGAACAATTTTTATTTCAACTTCACTCAGGTGCTTACATGCCTGGATGACAGATATGCCTTGGCATATCATCAGGCACAATTCCCTTTCTTGGATTCCCAAACTCTGGAGTCTCTTCTTCAGGCTTGGGGTTGAAATCCTCTGTCTTCTGTTCAATTTTCTCAAGCCCAATTTGCACACCTTTGTCTTACCCTTACTACCCTGTTGCATTATCTTTTTGCCATTCATTTTCCATCTGAGGCTATTTACTGTTCCCCTGAGGGGTTTTCAGCAGATGATTATTCCCTTATCTTCTCTACTATGGTACGTTCTTCCTCAACTTTGTCCCTTTTGACTTGTTGCTCTGTTGCTGGGATTTGTTATGGAGGGTTGCCCTTCTTACTCAAGTACGTTTGCTTCTCTCTTATCTCAGAGACTTTCATTGGGCTCATTTATGCCACCAAGGTGTTTTTGGTGAAGTATTGTATTCTCTGAAGTTGTGGGTTAAGGCTGTACATCAACATTCTTTCTCGTCCTTCCTTGTTTCATGTTTTTCCCAATCTCCTTCGTTTCCCACTGCAGTCTTCTGTCCTTTTGCATCCTGTCCTCTTCCTGCCCCTTTCTCCCATTTCTCTGCTCCCATGCTCCCAACCATTCCACCTCTGTGCATAGATTTCAGTGCTGAGTGCTGACAATCTTGTTGGTGACATTTCTTTAGGCCCTGTGGATCTTTCTTCTGCTTGAGACTGATCGTTTTATCAAAGAGACTTACCTTTTATCTTTCCTTTCTTCATTCCTTGTCTCATGTTATCATTCATTTTCCTCTTCCAAGGGATCCTGTATCTTGCCAGCATCTCTCAGGGGGGGATGCCAGACTTGTTGGCCAAGGACACTTCAAATGAGTTTCTCATTCTTCTCCAGGATTTCATCCCTGTCTGTTTATTCTTTCCAAAAAAACTGTGGATTGGCATCCCATAATATATTTTTCACATCTCAATCAATTTCTCAACCGTCCTTGGTTTACCATGAAGAGTTTTTTGCACCCTCCAGTAATTGTTTGCTCTGGGGCTTTGATGTGTATCTTCACACTCCCATTTCCCCAACATCCAGAGTTTATCTTTGGTTTTTTCATTGATGTCAGGTTTATGAGTTCTGTGTTCTCTTTTTTGGCTTGTCATTGGCCCTGTATGTTGTTTGTCAACTAGTGCATGCTTTTTCTCATCACATTCGTGGTTTAGATTGTGGTTTTGCCATATATGGATGACTGGCTTCTTTTGGCTGTTTCCCAGCGAGTCTCTTAAGAGCATACTTTTCCCCATCTTTGGGAAGTGGCTCTTCTTGGTTGGTTAGTCAAGCTGGAGGAGTCTCACCTCATACCCACTTAATATCTAGTTCGCTTGTGTGTGTTCTTTAGTTCCCATCTCAGCAGGGCTCAGCCTTCTCTGCTTTATTTGTGGACCATGGAAAGTTTGGTTTCCACAACTTTATCCTCTTCTTCTCTTCCTGCAGAGGAGATTCTCTTCCTTTTAGGGACATGAGCTTCTGTGGAACCCCTTATTCCCTTTAGACATGCTCACAGTATGCTCATATTTTACAGTAGACTTTACACAATCAATGGAAATTCTCTCAGGAACACTTTTCCTCCCTTATTCATCTTCCTCTTTCCTTACATGATGATTTCACCTGGTGGCTCAACAGAACCAATACCACAAAGGGTATTACTCTTCATCCCTCTTATCCAGATCTTCATCTTTTGACACATGCTTCCCTGATGGGGTGGTGCACTTGTCTCAACTCCTTCATATCAACTTCTCAGAACTTTTAGCAGTTTTTTTTTAGCTTGGATTATTTCCTTCTATTGATACAAAGCCATTTGGTAATGATTCATATAGACAACAACTGTAATATCCTATATCAATTGCCAGGATGGCACTCAGTCTTGCTCTCTCTTTCTTAACCATAAAACTCCTTTTCTGGCCCATTTTCTATATGTTCCAGGGTCCTTATTTGGCATTGTCGTGCATCCCCTCATAGGATCCGATGGTGGGTGAGGTCAGTGGGTACTGAATCTTTCTCCTTTTATTACGGATCCCCCAAATCCTAAAAAAAAAGAATTAAAAATACAGCTAATTGGTAAATGACCACGTCTTGAAAACTGACCAGCAATCTTCAACCCATTCTGAACCTGTACCTCGTTTTCTGATCTTGCATTCTATTTCAGGCAAATCTTTATGGCAAATGTTTCCCGTTTGTATTCAGAATGGATTATAGGGGTTTGCTGGCTCTCCAAAGTCAGTTAAGAAGCTACATTCTGGAGAAGTCTTCATGGAAACATCCACACCAAAACACAGCAAACTCCTCCTGAATTCAAAGACCATTGGGGATATACCCATTGAGGTTACTCCCCATGCTACTTTGAATTCCTCACAAGGAGTTATTGTTGACAGGGATTTGAAGAACATCCCTGAGTTGGAGACTGTCGCATTTTCTCCAGCCAAGGAGTTTCTGCAGTGCGACATATATCTCCACTCATAAAAAAGGAATTATGATGCCTACCAATGGTCTTATTTTGACGTTTACATTGCCACATCCACCTGTAAGGTATAACCATATATTCCTAACCCTCTCAGATGTTGCCAGTGTCAACAGTTTGGTCATTCAAAGGCATCTTCTCTTGGTTCTGTGATGTGTGCTCATTGTGGTGGCAAAAACCATGATGCCTACGAGTGTGAACTGGACCCTTGCTGTGTTAATTGTGGTGGTTACCACTCCTCTTGCTATTGTTCTTGCCCTAAATGGGTTGAGGAGAAAGAGGTACATTGTTTAAAAACTGTTAACAACGTTTCTTACCCCGAGGCTCAGAAGTTATTGTCCTCTACTCCATCTTGGACATATTCCACTGCACTACTCTCCACTGCTACTGTGAGAGTGCAGATGGACCTTTCCATGCCTCCTTCAGAGTCTTTCTCACACCATTTGAAGAGTCTTTTGCACTCTGTGGATAAAAGAGTTGACAAATCAACTTCTACTCCTGTCTCTGTCCTACCATTGCTTCCAGTGTCTGCTCTGGTCCATCTTCTTCAGCCCGAGATGCAAAACGATTATTCATTCATGCCCTCAGTCACTGGAATCTACTTCTACTGACAGACATCTGCCCACTATACCCCAGGCAGGATCCAATGGAGGTCAATAGACCTCTTTTTAGTAAAGAAAAACAGCGTGGTCATAAATAGAAGGTTTCTCTGCTTAGTCTCTGCCTAAATATAAATGGCCACTTTGATACAATGGAACTGATGAGGATTTTGTTCTAATTTGGATGACATTAAGGCCTTGATTGATTCCTATCATCCTGTGTGTCTCTCCTTGACAGGTCATATTCTTGAAGCCTGCCAACACTGTCACCTTTCACCAGTTTTACTAGAATGACAGGTTGTGTGATGGACGAGTTCATGGATGGATGGCACTGCTGGTTGACCAGCATGTACCCACTTTGTCTGCCACACGATACACTCTTGGAGGCCACAGCCATCTGTATCTCTTTGGGTCATACCTTCACTGTTTGTTCCCTCTACCTGTATCACAGAGAGACTTATGATCAATCAGGCATTGATGCTCTTATCAAACAGTTGCCTTTTCCCTTTTTCATCTTGGGAGAATATAATGGACACCCTTTGGGGTGGTGCTGATATTGATGGGAGGGTTCCTTCCGTGGAGCATATGCTCTCAGATAACAACCTGTTTCTCTTCAATACTGGTTCTTTTATATATTTTCATGCACCTAGTCAGTCTTTTACTGCTATTGATTTGTCTATGTGTTTCCCTTCACTTTTTTCTCATTTTTCTTGGAGGGTTGACAGTGACCTATGGGGAAGTGATCATTTTCCTATAGTTTTGAGTGAGATTGGCCATTGTCAATGCAACCCAACTCGAGTGCCACGGTGGAAGTTGGAACAGGCTGACTGGCTCTCTTTCACCTCTCTCTTTAAACTCAAACCTGCTGTTGTTAGTCTTCCATCTGTTAATGACTGTGTGGAGGCAGTAACTGATTGCTTCATTCAAGCAGCTGTTCATTCTATACCCAAAACCTTGGCACGTTCCCCACAGTATCTTCATCAATGGTGGTCTCTAGCCTGCCAGCAGGCAGGGAAGGCTCGGAAACAGGCCTGAGATACCTTTTGCAGGTATCCCACTCATTACAACCGCATTGCTTTTCAGTGGGCCTGTGCCCATACTCAGTAGGTCAGATGTCAAAACCAAAAGGAATCTTGGATTAGGTTCACAACTAGCATCTCTTCTATCGCCAGTTCCAAAGTCCTATGAATAGGGGACAAGATTCGGAATGTCAATGGGAGGTTTCCATCTTGTTCTCCAATGGTCAGGAAGCTGTTGATGTACAGAGCATCACTGATACTCTCAGTGAGAGCTTTTCTCATTTTTCCAGGACTTCTGTTTTTCCCCACCTTCTTGGCCGTGAGTCTCGAGCAGAGCAATCACGTCTTTCCTTTTAGACCAATTGTCTCTATGACTATAATTGCCCCATTGTGTTGGTGGAACTCAAGCTTCCTCTTCAACGGTCTGGCATTACATTGGTCGCACCTGATGATGTTCACTATGAGATGTTGCACCATCTCTCTCGTGCCTTTCTTGCTCTTCTTCTGGTTGTCTTTAACTGGATCTGGCAGGAGAATGTTTTTCCTTATGCTTAGTGCCAGGCTATTGTCCTACCTTTTTCTAAGCCTGGAAAGGATCCCAAGATTCCTTCTAATTATTGCCCAATTGCTTTGACTAGCTGTCTCTGTAAGGTCTTAGAGAGGATGGTTAATTTTTTGTCTTGTTTGATTCAAGGAATCAAACAACCTCCTCTCCCCACCCAGTGTGGGTTCTGTCAGCAACGATCCCCCATGGACCACCTGATTCAACTTGAAACCTCGATCAGAGAAGCCTTCCTCAAGAGAGAACATCTTGTTTCTGTCTACTTTTATCTTGAGAAGGCTTATGAAGGCATTTTGCAGGACCTCCATTTATATGGGTTGCATGGCCATTTGCCCATTTTTATTCTTAATTTTTTACACGAAAGGTGATTCCAAGTCTGTGTGGATTCGACCCTTTCCCATTCTTTCACACAAGAACTTGGAGTCCCTCAGAGCTGTGTCTTGAGAGTACCAAGATCAGTGCTATCACTAAACAACTACCTCCTATGGTTGCAAATGGCTTTATGTTAATGACTTCCACATCTCATGTCAGGTGTCAAACATGAGGTTTATTGAGCTTCAAACTGCCCTCAATCACTTATTGAAGTGGATTACAGCAAATGGTTTTACCTTTTCTTTCTCCAAAACCGTTCGCATGCACTTTTGCTACCAACAGGGTTTACACACTGATCCCGAGCTCCGTCTTAGTGATGCAGTTCTTCCCATGGTCTCTGAGGCAAAGTTCTTGGGGCTTATCTTTCACCAGAAGCTTGCTTTTATTTCTCACATCAAGCAGCTACGTGTCAAGTGTACAAGGGCAGTGAACATCCTCCGGGTCCTTTTTACCACCTCTTGAGGAGTGGATCGATGTTCTATGCTCACGATCTATCGTGCCCTCATTTGATCCTAACTGGACTATGGAGCTCTGGTCTATGGTTCTGCCTTGAAGATGTTGGACCCCATTCACCATCTGGGGCTTTTCACACTTCTCCAGTCCAGAATTTGTACATTGAGTCCCACAAACCTCCTCTTCACCTCCGCCGTTTGGAACTTTCTCTGCAGTATGCTACCAAGCTTCTATCCTTACTACAACATCCCACCTGGGGTTGTGTCTTCCTTTCTCAGTGGGCTATGCTCTTTCAGAATAGACAATCTGCCATTCTTTCTTTTGGCCAATTCAGCCAGCTGCACCTGGCTGAATTGGGTCTGTCATCGGATGACATTGCTGTCTCCAATATCAGCTCATCCTACCATGACTTATTGCCATCCCCAACTACCGTAACCTTTCTTTGAGTCATCTGAGTAAGATGGATACTCCCAACTGGAAGTACCATCTTATCTTTGCAGAACATCTTTCAAACCATTCTTCTGTTTCTACAGATGGTTCAAAATCAGGTGACTCTGTGGGCTCTGCCATGGTTTGTTGTGGCTTGGTGGTTGCTCACAGGATCCTCTCAATAATCTACCTCTGCTCTGTAAAACATTATCTAAAGGTGAAATTAACCTTCTTAACAAATGTCTCAACTTTTTTTCACCCAGTTTCAAAGTTATTTCCAACTTACAAAAACTTGTTTACAGGCTCAGGCTTTTTGTAATTTTTTACAACAAAACTCATAACTCACAGTTCAAAGAGAAATCCACCTGGTCATTCCCAATCAACAGGGAGCAACACTAAGCTTTATTACTTACCATTAAAAATGAAGTGATTCCAAACTATAGAATAATCTCTTCTACAATAAACATTACAAAGACATTGGTATTGGTCTGTCTTACAAAGTTGGCATCACTGTCACTCTTAAGAAAACTGACCTTATCAACAAAGCTTACCAACAACTAAATGATACTAACTACTATAAAAAAAAATAGGTGTTGACCCAACCTCTCAGTTTGTTAAAACTATTGAGGAAGTACTAAACAACTTACAGAAAAACCAACTCGTCAGTTGTGACACTCTAAAATTCATTTTACTTAAACACCCCTACTCCAAATTATAGTATTTTGGCACTTGTGTATAAAGTTAAAATCATAAATAATATTCAATGTTAAATTGGTACACAGTTAAAAACATTTTATTTAGGCCTATCTATGGCCTTCCAAACGTTGAAGACTACATGTTTCGGCATTGAGTATGACGTTGTAACGTCGAAACATGTTGAGTCGTCAACTTTTTGAAAGCCATAGATAGGCCTAAATAAAATGTTTTTAACTGTGTACCAGTTTAACATTGAATATTATTTATGATTTTACCCCTACTCCAATTCGCTTTTACATATTAACAAAGATACACAAACCATGTTGCTATATTATTTCGAACACTGGTATGCATGCTGAAAATCTATCTACATTGACTATATCTTATATTATAGACATGTTTTGAACTTGATTTGCAACATTAACAGTAAAGGCCCACTCCTTCCAAACACTTCTTGTAATATGGATGTATCTTCACTTTACACATATATATCCCAAACGATGAAGGCCAGAAAGCTCTTGAATATCTCCTATTGAAATCTAACACAGCCAACATGTAGCCTATCACAGACTTACTTAGATTGGTTCTTACTCTTAATGGTTTTGAATTTGGTAATGACTTCTTTTTGACAAAAGGGTACCAAAATGTCACTAAATTATGTCAATATTTAATGGGAAACTTAGAAACTAGACCATTATAAAGTTGTAAAGACAAACCAAGAATCTGAAGATGCTACACTGATAATTTTTTTCATCCGGATAAGCAACAAAAGTTTCTTATTATCCCTTTATAGATGTGCAAACCGCTTCTGTAGTTCTATTAAATTCACTTTGGATTACTCTGTTACTCAGATCGACTTTTTAGACATTAATACTGAATGACGGTTGTCTACACACTGATCTCTACTGAAAGCAGACTGATGGTCCACAATACCTGCACTACAGAAGTTGTCACCCTCCACACGCTAATTGTATATTACATTTAGCCAAGCCGTAAGATTCAATAACACCTGCTCTGAGATAAGAACAATGAAAGTCACATTGATTGGATAAAAAAACAATGACAGAAAAATCAAAGAAATTAACAAAACTAACAATATCTCACTTGATAATGCTATGAATCAGTCACTGGACACAAACTTCTCTCTGTTCACTGGTTATTTCCTATCACCCAAAATAAAAAAACCTACCTTAGATCCTGAAGAAATGCCCGAATGTCCATGAATGGACCAACCCTGTATTGGAGAATAAATGTTGACTATAATTCTGAATTTATAGGAGTTTATCTTCACAGAATGTGGCTTTTAGTAAAATCTACAAGTCTATTGTACACAAAAAATCAGATGTGTTAGAGAAATATTTGTACTCAAGATATGTCTCTGACTTGACTGTCATCTGATTCAGACTCTGACAAATCAGAGTGATGGTGATGTTCATGTAAAGAATAAAAATACTTTTGTCCATTCTACAATTTGCATAACCTCTAAGATTTCTGAAATAAATATCTACAGCTTTTTTTTTTCAGCATTCCTGTATATTGTATGTGGTATTCACTCTTCTCTATCACGAGGTGTAGCTAAATAAAGAATTTAGGGTAAAATGAATAGTTTATCTGTGATATCAAATACATAGTACCATGTTGAATGGCACTCTGTAAAAGATTATGACATGCACACTTTGGCCACTACTTGTACTCATAGAGTTGATGATTGATGAAAATAAATTCTTCTAGATGCTTCTTTTTTCTTTTCAGAGAAACATAACTTTAAAATCACACTTAGCTCACTCTAAATTTGGTTTTAATCATCCATTAGGCACTGCCATACCTGTAAGTTTATGCAACACACACTCCAATTCTCTGGTAAAGAAAAGTAAAAACAATACAAAATCACAAAACTCATAACTCGCACCACTAAAAAATGCAATTTATCTAATCCAGTATCAGACATGTAACTTTCAGTATATCAGACAAACCAACGTAACTGTAAGAAAATGTTTGAATAATCACAAATCTTCAATTTCCACGAACAAAAAACTTTCTGTAGCTAAACTTTAATGTGCCCAACCACTCACTTGAAAACATTAAACTCATAAGTATAGACACTGTTTTCACATTCAGAGAGGCAAAATTAAGAATGCTTTCTCAATAGTATCTCTGAATATTGTAATGCCAAATGGCACCAGTCTTAACCCTGGGATTTTTGACCTTGGTACCTTTCCAAAAAAAAGCCCTAATATTAACTTTTTTCATTTCCATACCCATATTTAACCTATAGGTGTGAATGAAAACCCTATAACCCAAGAGCTTTCGAAAGGTGTACCTTTCTTTATCAGGGGCAAACTGATAGGTAGTCACCCTCCATTAATTTCTTAATTATTATTACCATTTTGTAAATCTGCAAGGGTTATTCCATATGTTTTTATCCTATTGATTTATCGTGTTTTTACCCCTTAAAGCATAAATAAATAAATAAAATATAAAATATTTAAAAGAATATTTTCATTTGAATTTTTATCTTGTCACTTTTTTATGATTTGGTCCCTAAAATCAAATACTTTTGCTCTTTTAAGTAAACTATTTTCTCCCTTTATATATATTAGAGAATACACTTAGACTAATTCTTACTGTTAATGGTTTTAAATTTAATAATGACTTCTTTTAGATAAAAGGCATGGAATTTACTCTCCTTTATCATGAGTTGTCACTAAATCAGCAATTTAAAGTAAAATGAATAGTTGATAACTAACATTAAACACATAATACCATGCTGCATAGCCTCTAGAACATCTGAAATGAACAGCTATGGTATTCTTTCAGCATCCCTGTCATGTGACAAAGATGGCATCATTATCACCCTAAAGAAAACGGACTTTATCATTGAAGCTTACCAACAACTAAATGTATTTTGTAATATGTACATATTTTTCATACTTATTACCACACACACTCTTTAACTTTTATTTTTTTTTACTCCAGAAATAAAATAGTCAACTATTTGAAAGCATTCAAATTTCTGGGTCATTTTTCTTAAAATATGTATTACTGAGGTATTCTTGAAAACCTAAATAGAAAACTCATGAAATTAGGAATATAGTTTTATTGAGTTTAAATATGTTAAGAAGCCTTTTCAGAAAGCCTTCATGTTGAAAATTAGTTTTAACAAGTTAAGTTTAAAGAAAAAATGTAACTATGCTATTAAAAACAAATTTAAATTGGGTCACATTTAGAAAATAATGTTACAAAAACATTTTTTGTTGTATGCAAATATATACATTCTCAGTTAAATAGATTCATAATGAGATTCTAGTATTTCCATCATTTGAGGTAGGAATAATGTGTCATTAATATCCATATTATTGTGCTGACCATATTACGAAAGTCACTTCTACTGCTTACATGTATTTACCATTATCATGGTCTGTCAAATAAATCTTATAGATTCATAATTTTATTCTTGTTTTCCTTATGTAGGGTGGAAAACAAGTAAATTTTTTATAGGTAATTCAAATTTATCAATGAAAATTGAATTTCACATTATGAAGAAATACAAGATTCAAAAAGTTGTCAGTAACATTTTATTTTTGTAATCTAGATAACAATGACATTTCATACGTTAAGTAGTCAAACATGGATGATGTAAGAACCACAAGATAAATGTATATATTGTTTTGTTACCAAAGTAGTTACCATTTTTAGAACAAATTCTTAGAATTGTGTAGAAAACATCTTATGAGAAAGATAGTTTCTTCAAAAGACAGGCTAGAGAGAATTTGAATTGATTTTGTTTTTTCTTTTATTATTGAAACAGTTCAATTTCATTACTCATTATTTAAGTTTTAATACTTACATTATTTAATTCGGTTAAAGGCAAAACTGTTTATATCGTAGAATTTCATCTAGGTTTTCAAACATAAGTCACATATTCAGAAAGAATATTTTTTGAAAAAGAGCATGCAAACAACTAAAAACACTTCACATTTTCTTATAAAGCTTAGATACGTTACTCATATTTTAATTTTAAAATGGTTCAAACTAAATGTGTAGTTGTGAAAATTACTTCAATTTTCTAAAAATATCACAAATTAGGACTTCGTAAAGACACCATTTAGGGTCTCACGTTAAACTTTACATAAATTATGATTTTAGTTAGTTTATGTCATTTAAATAGTTCTATTGGAATTCTTGTAGTTACATGGCATAAGGTAAAAATAATTTTGTATTTTTATCCCTGCATTACTGAGGCACTAGTATCAAAACTAGTTTTCTGCTTATTTCTTATGTGTCTGTCAAATAGGACTTCATTTAATTCGTGTAGTAAATTCAGAATTTTTTGTGTTTAAATTCATATAGGGTGAAAAATATGTGAAACAGTGTTTATGATTAAGTTGACATCTTGTTCAGGAATATTGTTTTTCATACTTTGGCAAATATTTAAATTAGGTTCAGACCTTGTTTTCTCATATCATAAGCAGTAAACAGGAAAAAATATTTATTCATGTTCTGTGTGTTATTTTATTAGATTGTATATGAAAAGCTATGATTTAAAATAGATTTGTTAATATGTATTTTTTCTGTTAGGTTGAGAAAAAATCTATTACTGTGCTCAGTCGTTGGCAGAGAACTTGTTCAATTAAGACGGTTCTTCAAGAGCTTCGTAGAGCTATGACATTGAAAGAAAATCAAAGACTCAGTCAACCACCAGAGGGCTGTACTTTTTAGAAAGAATAAACTTTTTGAAATTCAGTTATAATTAGCACTTTGTTGTCCCCATGCTGCTCTAAACAAAGGGATATATATACAGAATCAGGACATTTTGTAATAAAGGCTTTGTTTTTTATCAGTTTAAATTGTGGACCAGCTTTGATTCATTAATCCATTATTTTATTTTTTAATTGTGTTCATAATTTGAGTTCGAACTAAAATTTTTACCCAAAGGTTTTACAACAACATAGAAGATACAGGCTACAGCATCTTTTTGGACAAAATTTTATGAAGATGTGAGCTGCTTACTTTTGAAATTAAGATCTATTAATGTTTTCCATGGCAGCAGCCTGTCAGATCTGAGAAATCATCATTTATATGACAGAAAACTATTCTTACTTTTTTCATATTTTGCTGTTTTAATAAAATTGTTCTAGTGGCATACTATTAAAAAGACCAATGCTTGCTTACTCTCTATCAATTTTATTGTTAACTGTGTTTTATCTCTCTATTCATTTATTCTGAAACTTAATTCTTTCATTATGATAGGAAAAACTCTTGATTAATTAAACATTTTAAGTAACCATGATAAATATACACAGTTTTTCTCCATCTTTGTTGGTAAGCTTTAATATTTATTTCTTCCATTGCAAATATAATGGAGAAATGAGTATTGGGCATATTCATTAGCTTATTGCTCAATTGATAAATTATCATCATTTTTCAAATTGCTCCTTGTCCGTTTTTAGAAACTAGGAATTTCGGTGAGAAAAAAAAAGTTACTTTTTAAGCAAAAAATGTGAAATTTATGTGAATTATTAAGAGCTTCTTCAGTAACAGATAAAAATGTGTATTTATTTGTAGTTAAAATATTATATCAGCTGTGTAAAAAGTATTCCATTAAAAGTTTCTATATTGTGGTTGTTAAAAGTTGTCATAAGAAAGCTTATCATTGTGTACTTGAGACAGCTATTATATGTTAATAAAAGTCTTACTCTTTAAATAATCTAGTTTGTTTTTTGTCTGTAATTTTATTTTTACATCCATTTTATATTGCATGTTTGTAAATAAAGAAGCTGTTGTTATGGTATATCACAAGATGTATTTTTTACTAAACTTTACTGTGCTTTATAGTAAATGCAATTGTGTGTTATATTGGGTTGTTTTAAGATTCTACTGAATCTAATTTATTGGAAACATTAATAAATGGCAGGAAAGCTCTATTTACCTTCAAACTGAACATTTTAAAAATAATTAGAATAATACTTTGATCAGGTTAAGCTGTTTGTTCTGAAGTTCCTAGTTTGTTTCACCTTCAAGATTACCAATACATAAAGGTTCAGTATGCCTTCTGACTAATTCATCAAATTACTTAAAAGTTTTATACAAAAAGTAACACGAAGTTGATAATCGTTCGTTTCTTAATATGCCACTGGAAAGTGGTAATATAATAATCCAAACATATATATATATATATGTATAAAATCAATGTGAATATCAGTTTAGCTCTTTCAAACATATGACTTTGTAAGGGGTGATAATTACAATCTGAAGCTGAAGGCTAAATTCTAATTATATAATTTATTTTATATTTTACATTGTTTCTGTATTAAAAATGTAGGATATATTATTATTTTGAAAAAATTGTAAGTAAAAGTTTTAAGAAAAAAATTCATTGAGTTCTGTGGGGGTGTGCTGATGTTTTTTGTTTGTAATGACTGTAATAAAGTGGAATTGGTTGCAGCTATTGGAAACTGCAAGATAGTAATCAAATGGGGGCTGTTGTTCTACATGTTTGACTATAATGAAGCTTAATGTTCATTATAACTGAAAATTGGTACAAACAGCATGTTTTGTATAATCTATATTTTCACTAAAGTTAAAAAAATTTTACTTAAACAACATTCAGTGCTAGCTTCATAAAATGTTTTAGAAAATTAATAATTTTGGCAGTTCATATATAAAAGAAATTACAGGATAAAGGCTAAAAGAAAAGAGATCTCCTTAGATTGCTAACACCTTGAAAAATCGTCCTTAGCCAAATACAGGTATCAGAGTGACCCCTTAAGAAATTGAATCAGCACCACATGGACACAGCTTGAAACTGAAAAATCAGAAAATGGAATTAAACTGATGAACAATCATTCTTTATGAGAGAGAGCATACCAACAGGTCTCTAGAAACATCAAGGTTATGAAAGATGGAAAAGACTAATAAAAACTGGCCTTTTCAACTAAGTGGTTTTTGCCAATGAAAACTGCAAAATAATTATCAAATCTACGTCTACAGCTCTAGAAGTGTGGAAAAAAAAAACTTTTACTTATATGTGGAATGATTGATTTGTTTTCATTCTCAGCTATAACTAAGTTTATGATTCTAATGCTGAAAGAAAAGAAAGATGGCATGTTTTCTTTGTATGGTGACTGAAATTTTTCCCAATCAGTAGAAGAAAAAAAAAAGGATTAATTTAAAGTACATCTACTCTGCTACAGGTTAGTGAAGAACCATCATGAGTGAATGCTAACAGCTCAGTCCTGAAATTAAATAGATTCACTAAACCTTGTTTGTTTCTTACCTCTTTTATCAAGGATGTCTTGCATTATTGGCAAACTAACATATTGCAATGTACAGTAAAGAATTCACAGCAAAACATAAAAATCAAAATATTAAGAACTTGTTTAAAAAGTAACAAAAAAAAGAAAACTTGGACATTATAAGACAATGGAGAAACTTTAAAATAATTTTAAACAGCAATAATATTGTTCAAATTATGTAAAAGCTAAAAAGAAATTATTGTACCAGTAATTTGTTACACTATTTTGTAATGAATGCGATTATTATTTTTTATTTATAACAAAAATCCCTTTGAAATCTCCTTTGCTTTCTAGTTTCATTTAAAAGTTTTTTTTTTTCTTATGTAAATAATTTAAGAGTTTTGGTGTCGTGAGTAATAACTAATTTTGAATAATATCACAAACTTCAACCACCTGGGATAGTTGGAAACAATGTATTAACTGCTAGAACAGCTTTTTATCAGATAAATGTTGATATCTCTTAAAGGAATTCAGTATTGCAAACATGGAGAAGAGCTGAGGAGTGTGTGTGGAGCTCTAAGATGAGTAGAATTACAATTTGAAGAAAAAGAGGATATAAAGCCATTGTTGGAGCAAGCTAGGAAAACAAAGCTCTATCACAAACTATGTTGCTGGTAGAGTAGTTGGAATAGTGGCATCTGTTGAGTTTCAAGTAGGCCATGCAAATTCATTTTTTGGATTTTTCTAACCTGGGGCTTCAAAAAACATAGGAGGAGAATTACAAGCACTCTGATGGCCTTAAATTGCACAATGTTCAGCTATGGTGGAGGCATTGGTTTTCATGTGGTATTTGTACATAACACATTCCAATCTCTTATAGTATATATTTTGAAATTAGTAGCAAACTTTTCCAAAGGTTTTTAGTTGAAAACCTAATTAATGTGGTCTAAGTCTCATACTAATTCAGCCTTAGGCATTACTATCTATAGTATAAATCGATCAAGGATGTTATTTTCTTAGATTAGAATTCAAGAGTATTCAGGATAAAACATGGAATAACCAAAAATGCACACCAACTAAAAAATGTTTTACTTTATAACAAAGATCCAATGTTTCAAGAGCTTAACAGCTCTCATCATCAGGGTTATACTAATGCATTATTACACCATACATAAAAATGCACTTAGAATCAATCAAAATGGTTTAATTTTAATAATTAAATTAACTTATACACTTCCAATATTGCTTTGCCTTGCCTGAAAAAGT
Organism: Limulus polyphemus; assembly: GCF_000517525.1. Classification (NCBI taxonomy): domain Eukaryota; kingdom Metazoa; phylum Arthropoda; class Merostomata; order Xiphosura; family Limulidae; genus Limulus; species Limulus polyphemus. The sequence goes on from NW_013665749.1 coordinate 879,557, forward strand.
TTCTTAATCCTATATCTATATTTTCCATAAAGTTGGTTTTTGATTAATCCTGTATGCCGTAATGTGGTCTAGTGGTTAAAGTATCAGATTGGGGAATCAAAGGTCTTGAGTTTGAGAAGTTATGCTACTATATATGCTTCGCTTTTTGAGCTGTGGGTGTCATTATAAAAATGGTAAGCAATCTTCATATTCAGTTCAGTGTAGCCACTTTAGGCGGCACACACTTACAACTAGTTTCTTTTTCTTTCTGGTTTACAGTTTAAAATTATGGTTATGCCTGAACCATAAGGCTCTCTGCCCTAACCTTTTAGCCTATTGTATACATATGGTGGTGTTTTGCTGAAGAAACAAATCGATCTACAAACCCTTTACTATTTCAAAAATTATGTGTTACTCTTAAAGATAAACTTCCTAAAGGTTTGTTTGTAGTTAAGCGCAAAACTACACAATGAGCTATCTGTGCTGTGCCCACCATGGGTATCAAAACCTGGTTTCTAGCTTTGTAATTCCAAAAACGTGCCACTGGGGGGAGCACTTCCTAAAGGATGTCAAAATTATATTTATTGTAATCCTTTTATTAATTGCAAAAATGTTTGTATAGGTAAGACATTAAAACTTTAAAAACTGATCAAGATGGGCATAAAAGAGATCTGAGATCAGGTTGTATTCAGAATATTGGTTGTCAGACAACCTCCATTTAGTTTTAAGAGATTAACATAAAAAAAAGTGGTTTATTTCTGAAAACCTGGACTAGTATTTAAAATTATAATAACTTGAATTTTGATGTTAGAATCAATATATACCCCCTTTATCATTCTTTACTTACTATTTCTTAAAAAAAAAATAAAGTTTTTTTTTTTACATGACTTTTGAGGTACTTTTTCATATGATATAGTTTTTAATATAAGTTGTGTAATGTTGGACAGCAATACTGACGAGAACTGGTAAGTTCTAAAATCACTGGCTCTTTGTTAAAGAAACATATCAATTGGTGTGCTGTTTTAGTTATGTCATCTGCTGTTTCATGGGATAGTTGTATTACTGGTGTCTCATGGTGCAAAGATACTTCCAGGTTCTTGTAGTCTACTTTGTGTTGTGGGAAGAATGTGGATTGTAAAAAGCAGCTTTGGTTCAGATAAATTTACTTCTGCTTTCAAAAAGTCGGTGCTCGTTAGAGAAATTCTATCTATGTTCTTTGTGTAATTTTTACTTAATTCTACTGACAGTGTGTGCTTCCACCATAATTTTGAACTTTTTAGGTTAACAACAAATTTGAGTTCAATGTGAAACACAGTTTTATTTTTTATTACAGTTATTTTCATACTCAATAAATACAGTTTTCATTTTCAATACCGTTTTATTTTTTATTACAGATGTTTTTTTACTCGGTAAATACAGTTTTCATTTTCAATAACGTTTTATTTTTTATTATAGTTATTTTTTTACTCAGTAAATACAGTTTTTCATTTTCAATAACTTCAGACAGTTTCTTCCATTTTCAATTATAATTCTTCATACTCCTTAAGTCTTGCTTCAGGCTCCATCGGTATCTGTGTATATGAAGTATTTTGTTTATCTTCAACTATGTCTCTTTGGCTTAAAGATGAACAATGCCCTTACTGCCAGGTTTAATACACAATAAAACACATGTTTCAATATTCCTTTACTTACCTGAAGCTTGAAACTGGTAAACTTGGAGAAGTTTGAAAGGAAGTACTCATTTCTTTTTCATTTAACTGGCGACAAATCACTGCACTTGTCCTATCACTATCTCTTACTGGGAAGAATATGATAGTATTTTGCAGCACACTTCTGATATCACATTCCGCTTAAAATTCATGTTGTATACTGGCATACGATATATTTACTACCCCTTTGTTAAATATAGAATTTGTCTAAACTTTAAAGCCCTCATTAACTATTGTTCTGAGTCATTCGCATAATTTATTTTATGCCTTCTTGTAGCAAAGTTTGCTGTAAAGAAGTGCGTCAAGTACAGAAATAATTCGAAATTAGACAGCAATATTTTCCATTGACTGGTCAGGTAAGCCCTCGAGGATATACATTCCCTTATTTTTATATAGAAATGACCAACAGTCTCATAGGTGGCACACATCCTATGTGAATTTAATATTTTAATAATTGTTGTAGTGAATAAAGGCTGATTCATCTTGTTACATGTTGTGCCCAGTCTCTTTCATTTCTTCAAGCTCAGTTAAAAGTAAGAGAATTCGGACGTGCTCCATGATACATTTTTGCCAAATCTCTTGTTACTCTGTGAAACTGACTGATCACTGTTAAGGAAATTCAGTTCAGCTGAGAATATCACTAGTATATATTGGGCCAGTAAAGAGAAATGTAATAAAAGTTACTATAATATCAGTCTCATTGGATGTAATATCACACAAACTACCAATTTGCAGATCGCGCTTCACCAATAGCGGCATTATAAACCATAAAGCAAATACACTTCTGTGAAGTAAAAACAATAAAAGGAATTGTTATTATTTACTCAAATAAGTTATAAAAAGAACACAATTTGATTATAAGAAAGAGGAAAACAGTAAATTAAAACGTATAAGAAAATGCAAAGCTCATTCCAAAATTGTATAAAATCATCTTATTATTTAAAAGTGAAGTAAGGAAATACTGGATCATTTATTAAAAGTGGTTATTTGGTTTCCAGCTTAAAAATTAACTTTTGTTCAGCTCTTTCCATTCTATCGATTGATCATGTATTTTTTACAAATATTGAAGCTTCGCTAAACATTGTCCCTTAACGTTAACCTGTCTAGAGACAATGAAAGCAACTATCTAATTGTCTACTTGTCTCAAATGTCCATGGTATAAGTTTCCTTGTGTGTATGAGGAAATAATGCAAGTGGTTATGCAAAAGAAATCATGCTGTATGTGAAAGGTTATCACCTCACTCTTGGCTTCTTCATTTGCTGTACAACCTTCAAAAAAGCAATGGATAGGAGCTAGTTTCTCTCGATCCTTGAGAGTCGATGTTCCCTCGTCAGAAGATGAAGACCAGGCTAACTCATTTTGTTCCATAATTCTTTTAAAATGACTGTTGAAATTCTCTCAAACTAACTATAATATGCATTTTCCGCCATAAACTGTAACAAAGGAGCAATATCGGATAAATAACTTATCTTTACTTTTAATATCTTAAAAGTTTTTTGTTTGTTTTTTGACAAAAAAATTTGGATAAGTGTCTGAAACTGAGAAACAGATTGAGATAGCAACTGATAAATAAAACTTAAACATTTCAGGATTTAGTTACCTGTCTAGTTAATAGATCGAACCTTATCAAGTACAGTAAGACTGATTTTGCTCATGTAGTAAATAGGAATAGAAAGTATTCTACCTAAAGTAACACGAAAAAATTAACAATTACTATAAATATCCAATATCTGAAGACCTAAATTTCAGTCAAAATACCAAGTTTTCTAATGTTGTTCCACTCATTATAAGTTTTCTAAATCTTATTTGAATGAAAAAAAAAATTATCTGATAATTTGGCTTCTAGGCATTGCTATTATAAGATGTTGCTAACACCACCATATCTTCATAAAATATCAGTGAGTTTCTTCAGAATAAGGCCATACTACATCACTGCCAGATGAAGTAGTAATCATTTTAAGAAGTGACTGAAGGTCACTGGCACAGCAATGAGCCCTTCTGAGGAGACAGATAGGTTGCTAAACCTAGAAGTACAATATAGTGTTGTAATTGACCAGAACAATCCAATGCCACATTTGCAATAATGACACACTACTCTTTCTCTACCAGAAATGACTTCCACACATTCATATGAATGCTTGAGCCTCCAAGAATCGATAGCAGCTAGTGTTATTTTTTTAGTGTTGGTGTTTACAGCCTTTGGCCCAAGAAAACAAACAAAAGGCTCCATCTTTGCTGCTACATTTGTTTGTGGCATTGTAAAGTGCTTCAATCTATCGACCAACAAAGGTAAAACTCAAGAGGATTTGAACTGATTATCGAAGTAGTTAAGACAAATGGTTACCTGGAACGTAGACACAGGAGTAAGCTACTCAGTGCTTTCTCTTGAGTTTGACACTACTAAGTATTTGGATGAAGATATGTTCTGTGACTAGAATATAGTTATTGCAGAATTGTATTGTTGTTTTGATCTAGTACAAAACAACCATTCACCAAGTCGAGTGCAAAGTTTAAAAAAATGGTCACCATGACACTTTAGTTGCATACACAGATAAACTGGACTATAAGAGAAGACATATATTCTGGAATGGCAGCAGAGGAAAGAATATACACATTGCCAAGTTCATTGAGAGTTTTATAAAGAGAAACCATGTCTCTAATTGAAACTTTTGTAGCACCATGGTTTGAGGTAGCCACATCAGACAAATTACAAGAGAATAGAAAAACAGAACTGTATGTGTATATGGTCAATTGAACATGTTTCTAAGGTGTCAGCATCTCAAAAGGCTCGTGATTGAATCAAAGCTCAGTTGTTGCAATACAACTGCACAGGTTCTCAATGGGTAGACAGTAGCATCAGCACAGCAGGAAGGTTTCCAGATGGCTATATGAATATGAGGGATGAAGAATCCACCAGATCTTAAAGCCATGTTGAAGTTACTAAAGAGCTTGCAGCAGAAACAAAACACAATTATATATGTTCTGGCCAAAACACAGGGTCTTCATAATTCGGGATGCATATGTCGTCATCCAGTTCATGATCAGGATGTTGATCTTCCCTACTAGAAGTTGCATGATGGAGCTCTTCGTGTCCACGTTGTTCTTTCTCTGAGATTGTGTAATCAGCTGCAATACCAGTATATCTACTCTTTTCGTCGTCATCGAATGAATTATTTGACACTTGAGGTCTGCCAGCAGTCTTATTATTTATGTTTTCGTCACTGTCTAAAGCATCTGTGTGTTCTGACTGATTCTTTTTAAGAATGAACTTTTCAATGGCTCCGCTCTGCTTTTTAGCCTCTATTTCTTTAGCAGTTTTAATATTTCTTTTCTTGCTGCCTCTTTGATACCTTCGACCAATGTCTCGTTTTCTTTTGGGCATTTTTTTTCTACAACAGTAACAAACAATAGATATATTTAATGTTAAACATTATTATACATCTCAGATATACCGAGCGGTAGAAAATATATGTGAATGCTTCACTTTCCGACTTACAAATAAATCCTTGCGTAGCCATAATGTATGTGTGTGTCGTCTACCATCAATAACGAACGACCGCACCGTTCTTTCCACTTTATCTCAACATAATCCTGTGTCTTACAAACTTAGTATACATCATCTCGGTTAAAACATGCTTACATATTTTAAAAAGAATTTAAAAAATCCCTCAAAACACATTTCCCAAGTAACCGTAACATAAAGTATTTCAGCATAACTAACTTGTGAAACAATCGCAATATTTCATTTTTAAAGTATTTTATTACAAATGACTAGATTGGGGTCTTCCAATGTACAGGGCCTAAAACGACTGCTCTGATTGCTTTGCTCTAAGGCCGGCACTATTTCACAGTGTTAGCTTATTTGAGCCAGGATTATGCATTAATCCTGGACACAGATGCCAGTGATAATTGAAGTATAGCAGTGATGTCACAGGTGCAGAAGGCATGGAGCATGTAATTGTGTTTGCAAATCATACATTCGTCACTTCAGAGTCCTAGTATGGGATTACAAAGAAAAAACTGCTCGCAACTGTATCATTTGTCAAGCAATACATACACTAGCTGTTTGGTATATTCAGGTAAAACTGAGTTAATCTTCGAGATTTCAGTTAAGTTTGCGTAATTACTGGGGATTCGGTCAAGATATTGATCACAAATTAATGCTAAATCTGTTACTAACTGAGTCATGATGTTAAACGGAATAATGATACTGAACACAAGGTAAAACACAAAATGAACAATCTTTATCAGAACACAATCATAATATCTGTATTTGTTTTTATTTATACAAGACTGTTGAATACTTTTCTGGCTTCTTTCAACTTCTTTTCCTTCAACATTATGTTCCATACTGCCTAAATCCAATGTTCTTTAGTTCACAAGAAATATTGCATTTACCCAAAGTGATTAGCATTACCGTATGACTGGTCATTCTCACTATAACATAGGTGAGGCTATAACCTCTAAAAAACCTCACTGAATCTCATACATTAATATATTGAGTTGTCAAAACCTTTGATTATGACTAGCTTAGCTATGTCAAAATTTATGTTATGCTGCAGGTTTGTACAAAAGCTAAACCCCATCCCAGTACTCGAACTAATGTTCTTTCACTGTCTTCTTTTTTACATATCTATTCTGACTTAGGGTTACTTTAACCAGCTTTAACATTCAATTTTGCATTAACTAGTGCTGACCTTAGCTACTCTATATCCTCCACAAGTACACCTGCACTAATAGTTCGAAAATAGTTTACAACCACAACAGAGGTTTGGGTATACCATATCAAAGTTATTTTAAATATGCAAATCAGCAAGTCAAGTGAACCAAAGCATATATAAATTTTGGATGGATCAGAAAATATAAGAACTATATTTTGAGATTGTTTTGGCATTTGGTAGGTAGTGTGATGCCACCAAAAATAGATTGCTTTGGGAAAAGTGAGTAACAGCCCTTTCTGATACAATACACCCAGATCATAACGATGTTTTCCGATAGGTGATTTAGAATTTCCAAGACAGGGATATCCTTTGTACTTAATACTATTAAAAAAAAAGAATATAGATCAATTTGGAGCACCAGGACAATCTAGAAAGAGAACTATAGAAGTCTACCCCAGTTGTGGTAAGCAAAGTGCTACACCTTGTAACAGGTGAGAATCTAGGAACACAAAGCTCAGTGGCAAAAATCGTCCACGGTTTCAGTCAATAGTACACAAAATAATAAAGAACTGTGCCTGGAAAAGCAACACAAATCACGTGTACACAGTAAGTTTCCATGACACATGTCCATTCAACAGTCACACACCTCAAGCAGCTGGAGAATTAAATTAGTATTTGTGCTATTCCATATGAAGCCGTACAGATTAAGTTGCTGAATGCAGCACCTATGGATTTCTGTGTGATCAGACTGTTGAAAATAGTGCTGGGAAGCTACTATCCTCATACACTAGTTGAGTTATGGAAAGATTCTGGGATGAGTGTCGTGATTTAGGATAGTACCTATCGCAATGGAAAATACACTGCAGGGCTAATTTCAAGATACACGGTCGTCAGATAGAGCATGACTGGACATCACAATATAAATTGTAATGATGTGGAAAAACTCCAAAATCGTTTTAATAGAAGGCAACTAATCACTGTAGAAGCTGTACTTCGTGTATAAAAATTAACAGACTCAAAGAAAAGCTAATTGACTGCTGCAGATGATCATTCTAGTCAGTTAGGTAAGGGCTCGCAAACTTTGCAAGCACGGGTTTAACATTTTGAATCATTCATTCAAAATATTTTAAGTTGAAGATGATGTGGTAAAATTCATATCTTCATCACATCTCATAATTCATACATCTAAAAAGGTTTAAAGTTTACTCTAAGATCCATAAGGAGTTTTTAGGATGTTCCAAATCATACTATCCACTATTCAATTATGTTATTAGTGATGGACTTTGCTGAAGTGTTAAGCAATGAATTAGTTTCAACTTATTGATAAAGTAATCAATAATGACCATTCTGATCACATTTTTCAGTTTTTAGGAGAGGGCTGACTCTATCCAGAGTTATTACTTGCAATGCAAACTTTTATGCCTCTGCCTCAGTATCCTATGATGCTACTATCTTTTTTTCTAAGAAAGTACATTCAGAATGTATCTCAATTTCCGATTGTGGAAACAGACAGAAGAAGTACTTCTGCTCATTGGCTGTAAAAGGTACTAACCCTTTCTGTACAAATAGTTTAAAGTGTACAGAGTTACATTCAAAATTTAATTAAATTACTTTATCGCTAATGGATACAAATAAACTTGGCATCAAAACGTACTTAATAAACAAATGTTAATACTATTTAAGTTTTAAATTCTAAGTTTTATAATGGCATATTTTTTTAAATCCTCAATTTCCCCTAGTATGAGAATCGTGATATTTGTTCTCTATTCTTCTTTAATTTATTTAACACCCTTCTTTGAAGTACGGAAGGAATTTAATTTAAATTATTGTTTATAATATAGATATTACTAAGGCAAAGTCTATTTTTATAGCCTTCAATCTTATTTGCTTACAGAGTCATAAACTAGGAAATCAGACCAATTTGCCACGCCCACCCGTCACGTCCCCTCTTTCACAAATTACCAATAGTTCTCTCTGACGTTTTATTTAATATTATTCTTAACAATAGAAAAGCAAAGTTTTAATCTATCAAATGGCTAATATAGTAGGTTGTTTTCAGAATAGAGTATTGTCTATTTTGTCTTCAGTTTCAAAGTTTCTCTTGCAGTATTTAGATTGATAAGTTTTGGGAATTATTTTAAGGCTCTTATGCCATAGTTAGAAAGTCAGTTAACGTCCTTGTGACCTATAGTTTGGAATCTTTCAAATTCTGAAGAATCTACAGCCTCAAAGATCTTAATTAAGGCTATGATTTCAGGTGCCTTATTTTACACATTTATAAGTTATCCATCAAACACAGCAAAATCTGCAGTAAGTTTAATAGAGAACAGATCAAGCACAGACAGCAAAAGCTAATTTCTATGGCCATTTACTGAACTTATTTGGCTGCTGCAGCTGAAGAGAGAGTGCTGACTATATCAAAGAAAGACAGGATTAAAATGAATGATGCACTGTACTGTTAAGTCAAAAGGAGAATTCCTAGTGCGGTATCCCACAATTCTAGTAACCTACATTCTCATTATACCTTTAAGAGGAGATTAACTTCCAGTTTGTATCGACCTGTACGCTACCTCTTCATTTGGTTATGACTCACAACCAAGGGAAGAAGTAATGCAGAAACCTGGTCAGACGAATACAAACCCTCTTGAACAACTACTGTAGGGCGCTACTATGGCCTTAGATGATTATTCAAGGACGCTCAGGACTACCAAAATACTAGCTACAAGGACATTAGTTAAATGTAAAATAGATGCACTATTTTCTTATTATACCTGAATTAAGATACATTATTATCCGAATTATGATAAGGAAGAATTTTGCAGTTTTCACCTGCCACATTATAATGACAAGCAAAGTTACAACATCCAAATTCATACATGGTTCTTGTCTTGTGTACTTGGGCAACTCTAGCAGCCACACAGAAAACTAAGTTAACCAGTAAAGAAAAAGAGATGTACTTTTACACAGTGTCTGTTCCACTTAAGTTTTCATGTAGTCAGTGTTTCTTATTTGTCAATACAAGTGTTATTGTTTATTGATCATTTTAGCTCTCCTTTTGTAGTTGTGCATAATATTATTGCAGTTCGGCTAAACAAGTCTTAATAAATCTTGTGTTATTGTAACTTGTTAACTTAGCCGTTAATGTTAAGTGCATCTTACAGAAGCAATGTAAAAACAGGTATTTCAATGTGCAAAGAGGTGAATGAAGAGATGTGGTACTCTCTAAAGATAAGAACATTAGCTGTAATAACTAAAGGAACAGCATAATTGAAGGAAGATACAAGACACAAATTGGTTATAAAAACAAATAATTGTTTACTGGACAAAAAACAAATGGACTCATTTCAGTAGCACATATGTACTAGATGATACACTGTGAGGATTAACCATTATACAGAAAATACAATAAAGTTAATTCTCCCAGAGTGTTTGCACTACCCATGTCAATCTTTATCATTTCATAAGACAAGTAAGGAAGATATTACCTTCAGGCATTATCAAAGCTCTAAACAGTTAGTTTTGCTGTAGAAACTACATAGTATAAAAACCTATGCATGTTTTTGTGATTGTTAAAAAGGTGGGAACTGTGGAAGGACGTTACACCTTTTGTTGACATTCACATTAACAACTGAAGTAGATTTCATGCACATGTGCTTCTCCAGGGTGGGATATCTCAGGACTGTGTTATGATGTTTGCTCTTTTAAACTTTCGTCAGTGATATAAATTAAGAAATGGTCAGTCAGTTGCTTAAACTTGCTGATGATATTAAAGTCTTAGTTATTGCTAAGGAATATTATGTTGCTACTTTTCAAAAGGATTTTGATTATTCGACGAGTTCTGCAAATAAAAAGAATTGTAGATGGCCTTCAATTATAATAAATACAATATAATGCATATGGTGAATATTACATAATCTTTGCTAGATTTTTGTGGCTGATAGAACTTCCCTATATGCAATGAGAGAGTTGTGTTTTATATCAGTATATACTGACATATGCTATAGCAAAATCATGAATTCTTAATACTGACTTACAATAACTTTTTAGTCAAAAAGTCTTAGTTGACCAAGATTAGTATATGAATATTTATTTTGTGAAAGCCAGAGAAGAAAAACGCCCAAGTTTGATGGCTCACAGGTGGCAGTATCTTACCTAACCAAGGCTACCAACGGTAATTTTGGAAAGTAAACTGAGATAATTACAATGTAATATAAGAAAGAGTCAGAAATGACTGGTTGAAAAACTATTAGTGAATGTGACATGGTGTAATGGAGGTAAATTTATATGCAATATACATGTCTGAATAAATACATGTGTATGGTCCTATACATGTGAAAACATTACATTAAGTCATTCATGAGTGTTGAATAACATGAATGAACGAAATGCAAAATGAGCACAATTATGGATTATTAAGCCATATGCAAATACAAACAAAGGATTTGATCTGGATATTAAGACTTTGCAATATGAGGTTAACTGTGATTACTAACCTGTGTGGTATCGTTTAAAAATTATTGTTATTTTCATTAATAATCGTGAGAGAACGTGTCAATATTTAGATTGAAATGTTTGGTAGTTAGTGAATGTTCATGGAAGGATAAAACTAACGGTTAAACTCATGATTTATTCGAGGGAAATCGCAGATTTATCTGTGGTTTTTCGAGCTGTGCAAAACTATGTTTGAGAGAAAAAACAGTTTTACGTTTTGTAGTGCAGGATATTTTGATTGTTTTGAATTAATATGTTTATCTAGGTGAAATCATCAGTAGTATATGAAATTCAAAAACATTAGCTTAACTGTCATAACAAATATGAACTTGGTGTACCCACTATTTTATTTGGTTGTGATGAAATATCTTCAATCCTTCCATTTGAAATATTTAGAAAATCACAATTTTCTGGATAATTTTTTAATATTATTTCAGTAATAGGGGGAAGCACAGAGTAGCACCCAAGTGGTGAAACTTTATATATTGTACCATTGCTGATACCAAACTTGTAACTAAAAGAAGGTCCTGAGGAAAGACAATGCAACTTTGGTGAATCTAATAGTTAAAACTGAAGACTACTTTTCTTCTATTCTTGCTCAGCATATATGTGTATAATCCGGTTATATAGTGTGTGTGCTTTCCATTGCCACAGGAATGGCTAAAGAAGATGTTGTCAAGTTCAGACTCAAAGGGGCCTGTGAACCGAGCAGTTTTCAGATGACAGGGATATGCATTCTATATTCTATAGGAGAGTAGAGCATGCACATGTGAACCCGATAGAATTGTCAATTGATCAAGGTAGTCTTAACATTACTCAGTTTCTAAAGGTAGTTTTTAGAAGTGAGTAATGGTTGTAACCAAATGTATGTTGCTTTCAACCTATACACCTGGCTGACATTTTGATCAATTATGATTCACCAAGCTTGTATTTTCAATGTCTACTTTCACGACGAGAGCTCAAGTTATGGATGCATCTTAAAATTGTTCTCCAACTAGCTAGTGGTGTTCCTTTCACTCGTGTGCCAAAGTTTCATCTTGTTTCCATGGAAAGTTTCATCCTGAAAGAGGAAGATCAGACCCTAGAATTTCCCAGCAACTACAAGAAAAAAAACAAACAGGGTGTTCAGCCTCTTCAGTGTGGTAACAATGTGATGACTTCGTTTAAAGCAAATATGCCTGCCACACAAGTCATACACAATGAGTACACCTAGTGTGCTGTTTTCCTTTTTCTTTAGTTATTATTATTCCTGTTTATTGCTAGTCGTACTGTGATAAAAAAAGCAAGTTATAAGAAAAAGAGATATTATCCTTCCTCATCAGATGACTCAAAAAATAGTGAGCACCTAAGGGAGATTACTGCTATTTACTGATAGCATAATGGTTATTACTATGTGATTTTGGGTATGAAGTGTCATATGTGAAAGACATCCCCTTTCACCATCGATGATTTCAAGTTACATATCTTTTTTATATTTTATATCTTTGAATTTTTAATGGTCTGTATTGAAGAGTTTCTTCTTCTTTTTTGTAAGTTTGTTTTGTTTTTGTAGTTAAGCACAAAACTACACAATGGGCTATCTGTGCTGTGCCCACGTCGGGTATCGAAATCCGGTTTCTAGCGTTATAAGTCCGTAGACTGTATTGTATTGCAAGTATCTTAATTATTATTAAAGTATTTGACAAATCATGTCTGTGGCAACTAGTATATATTTTTGTTTGTTTGTTTTTTGAATTTCGCGCAAAGCTACACGAGGACTATCTGCGCTAGCTGTCCCTAATTTAACAGTGTAATACAAAAGCGAAGGCAGCTAGTCATCACCACCTACCGCCAACTCTTGGGCTACTCTTTTATCAACGAATAGTGGGACT
>NW_013665749.1:893229-902340 GCF_000517525.1 Limulus polyphemus
ACCAGTTTTATTAAGTAAAGACTTGTGTCGTTAAAGTTTCGTTGAAACGAAGTTACGGAAAATTAATTAACACACGGAGACGTAACAATACTATCGTTGTACTGAGTTGTTTAAATCAGTAATATAATTTAACAATTAATAACTACTCTGCATGTAAATAGAAGAGTACTTTACTATAATAAAACATACATATTTATGATAAGTTAAATCTAGCCCCCCATATAGTGTTACAATAGAATAATGATTTGTTGACTTTTCATTGAATGTTTGTGGATTTTATCTGAACAACCATGCAGTTGTTTAAGCTATATTTCGTGTCAAATTGCTTCCAGATTTAATCGCATAGCACCTATTTTTTACAAATTTTCTGGGGGGCATGCCCCTAGATCCCCATAGTATTAGCATGCTTTGTATGCTGATTGTGCTTCGCACAACATGTGTTGGCTTTTGATCTCACAAATTAGAATCCCCCCCCTCCAAACATTCCGTGTACGGGCCTGGATAAGGTAATAGTACAAAATTTGCATCCCGCAGTCCAGCAACGATTTAGTAACAATATATGTATAGAGAATAACTCTCCTATTTCTAGTATTTCACGAAAACAAAATTTAAGTATCACTTGATTAGAATTTTGACTTCTGTATATTTTTAGTTATGTCCAAATGATAAATTCTTATAGACTGAAACATACAAAAACAGATTCTCAAAAACATTCCTACTTGGTCAACTGTATGACCCTGCAAATTATGTGGTGGTAAAGGCAAATAATTTTATTACGAATTTCTGGGTCTTCTCTTTGGGCTGTCTTCCTGGTTTTGACTTTGTTAACTTTCTGAATTGAAAAAGCGCGCTTTAATTTGGGCATTTTCAAAATTGATATGTGCTTCGGATAAAACATATGTGTTATTATAGAGTTGTAGCCGAGTGCTCTGATTGAACCAAATTTGATGTCGTTGCGTCAGTGTGTCTCCTTGACAACCAAGCAAACGTAATGGGGAATTTCAGGCATTAATTATGATTTTTGTGCGCCAGCTATACGAAGCGTGAGGCACACATATACCCGGTTCGATTTATTACTCATCACGATCTCTACAAACCTATTTATATGTCGAAAGTAGCACATCATCCGTTTCATATATATATATATATACATGACTGGAAGAATTTTAAAAAGACAAACTTGCTTGTCGCGGCAAAAAGCGCTGTCGTTTCGTGCAAGTTGCGTGTCGATCGGTACCGCAACGACCGAGATATCGGCGTGACAGACGGACAAATAGACAGCTTTTTCGTCTTTGTATAGTAGATTGCTCATTTTGTTTACCACTTTTGGCCATTATCTTTATTTCAGTTAGCATAATCTCAGTTAGTAAGCGTTTTAGTATTACTCCGTTATTCCACCTCTTGATCGAATCTCCTGTTTTGTGGACCTATTTGGTGAAGCTCAATACTAAAACAGCCAAGGGAAACAAAACATGACAGTGTGCAGCTAAAGGATCAGCAATTTAGCCACTTTACACAGTCGGATCTGTATTATTAAATCTATACACACACGCAAATGTGTGAACGTTTTGAAAATTTTAGGTGAAAATTTCAAAAAACACTTGCATACAGCAATATATCAGTCTGCGTGTTGGTTAGAAAATAATGCATATTCTAAAAGGAAGTCGAAGTACATGTATTATCCTTACAGTATAAATACACATTTCATGGATTTAAAACCAGTTTCTTTTTTATTAATATAGAAAGTAAAAATAGTAAGACGAACACAAACATAAAAGTAACAAATCGTGTTCGAATATTTCTTGTACTGTCCTCTATCGTATCCCTATGCAACTATACGACGGTTATTGATCATGTTATCGTTTAGACGCGGCAAGAAACGGTTGTGGTTAATACAATAGTACAAGTATTAGTAATTCACAGTTTGTTAAAACTTGGGTAGGACTGCTACTTTATAGTAAAGCATGTATTATCCTTTAATTGATTGTATGATAGACTATTACATGTAACGTTAGTGTGAGTGAATTTTACCGTAACATAATGCAAAAAAGTGGTAAGTGATTCTTAAAAATGTGTTTTTGCATATAAAACATTTTTGTTACTCAACCTACTATTAATATGTCAACATTAAACAACAGTTAGGCCTAACTGTCAATGTCACTGGAATAGTGTCACACACGTAGTGTTTGTGTATTAAAAATTTGAGGCAAACACAAATTGGTTGCGATTTATGTGAAACGATATTGCAGTGATGGGCTAAAACTCAAAAGTAAAAGTGACAGGAAGTTCCCCGTTAACTTGCAAGTTTTGTGCAGTGACGAAAATTTAATATTATTAATACATTTTTTGTTGGTTCACATATGATTAAATTGTACTTTATTTATATATAATTTAGGATGTTTAAGACTAACAATCATTACACTGCATAATAACTGAATGCTAGTGTTAATTAGTGTTAAAATAGATTATAAGACAAATAGATTTTTTAATGTTTGTAGTTTAACTTTAAATATAACTTAGTTCTTTGTGAGAAGCCTCATATTATAGAGTTCAGAAAATCAATTAAGAATATTTGTGCATTTTTGTCTTTACTTTAGTGTACTTAAGACTTAAGTCTCTTTCCAGATTGTTAAATTAATACTATTCTCATGTCATGCAGTTGCTAATGGAGTCTTAGCTTGATTCTATTGCAAAAAGTTAATAACCTTGGCTTTTTGTGCAAAGTAACTTGAATGTGACTTTATTTATCATCACTTGCTTTCTATCTCTCTCTTTTTCATTTTGTTACTTTATCTTATCCCCCCCCCAAAAAAAAAACAAACAACAACAAACAAACACAATGTGTTTTGAATTTATTCAATATTCAGAATAATGTAATCAATTTACAGGTTAAAAGTTTTTAAACCTTGGACATTACATATGTTTTGTTCACATAAAATATGTGATTGTTTATTATGGTTTAGGCAAAGAGAGCATATAGAGTTTCTGGGACTTATTTTAATGGAATTATGAATTTAAGTCCAATAAGCTTGAGAAAAAAGGGTAAGAGGTGATCTGAATGAAGTTAACAAAATTGTTTGGGAAGTGATAGAATAAAGACCTCAGATTTGTTTGTGCTTATGCTGAAAACAATAGTTGAGAGGATACAAGTTTGAAATTTGGAAAAGACAAGCTAGGTTCCACTTAAGACAGTACTATTAGGTTTAAGGAATGAGTTGCTGTTGGCACTGGAGGCTTGCACCTCACAAGAAATTAGGAAGAGAATGGACAATTTCTTAAAAATAAATGGTGTCATTAAATTTATAATTTTCTCTAGGGATGGGTGTACAGGGACAGCCTTGAAGGAATGTTCTCTGTATATTACTCTATCATAATATTGGTAAAACCTTATTGAACACACCGTGTATAGTAATCATTGAATTACTGCAGTAAGACTACACTGGTATTGGTATGTTGGAAATTATACAAATGGAGTACTGGATGGATACATGGTTAAAAACATTTGAGCTATGAAGAAAAGCTTAGAAATTTGAATTTATTTGTTCTGCAGCATATAACTAGAAATTACTATTCAGGTGTTTAAAGTTTTGGGGTTGAACAATCTTTGTGAATAAATTGTTTGAGTTTGGGAGAGAAAAAAAGTGTGAAAATTACAAAGTTGAGTATCAAAAGCAATAGTTTTAAGCATTGAAATCCCATATGCAGACTTGTTAAGGTGGTTCTTAATATGAAAAATGAGAATTATGCTGGGTTTAATAAGATGCAAAATAATAGGGTTATGACTAAGGAACTGAGAAACAATGGATAACAGTATCAAATAGTCTTGAAACTAAGGCTATTCTTTGGGAGAGATAGGGGAAGAACCCAAAATGTTTGTAGTAGGGAGATTCCCAAATTAAGTATACTGATAAACTTTTGTAGTAGAGCACTAAAATAAAAAATGCTTACCAGGCATTAAAGTTCAAATATTATTGATAAAGCAGATAGTATTGTAGCAGGAAGAAATGAAGATTCAGTATTTGTAGTGCTTATTGGTACAAATAATGTTAGTAATGGCAGACAGACCAGAATAGTTGCTTATAAAGTACAAAGAAATACTGGAGAATTACAAAAGGTGTAAAATGATGTGTACTTGTTAGGTACAGACAGAAAGTGTTAAGTAGGGTGCAAGATTTATGTACTTGTTAGGTACAGACAAAGTGTTAAGTAAGGTGTAAGATTTAGGTAACGGATTAATGGGAACCTACCTAAATATAAGGTTGCTTTATCTGTAGAAGATAGGAAGAACTGTTAAATAGGTTGGAAAATAGACTGTTTGGAGAAGCATTAAATGATAATTCAAACCAAGATAAAGAGATGAGGGATAGTTTTTGGAAACTTGTGGATTTTGTTTTGGCTTATAAAAGACATGACAAACAATTAAAATATTAGAAAATGTGTGGGATTTAATAGAAGTGTAGAATTTTTGCAAATAATTTAGTTGCTTTTAGTGGTATTGTCCAATCATGGTTAAATGATTCCAATGATGTAAGTTTATAGTGGTTTTAAGATGTTTTGTAAAATCTGTAAACAAAATGAGAGACAAGCTGTTTTGTTTGTCAGAAGTGATATAAATGCTTGCTTATGTGAGATTGGTTTAATAGAAAATACTATATTAGAAAATGTTTTCGGTTCTGATGAGGATATGGTTAAATATGCTATTATTAAAGTGATAAGTACCAGTGATCATGATATTATTACCTCTGAGGCCAGGTAGTAAGCAGGGCCCAAGAGAGAAATCCTGGGCCCCTCATCCTCTCATATTCCTCTTCAATCATGTATATTATTATTTCCCCTTTCAAGACTAACCAAAATGTAGCATCAGCATACAAATACTACTTTTTTTTTTGAGAGAGAGAAAGGAGAAGGACTTCTTGGTGTCATATGTATGGAAAATATTTGCCTGAGCCCCAGTGATTTTCACCTGATGCACCTCCCTTCTACTCTCCCAGGCCATGGTAGTAAATATTATGTCTCTGATCTTAGAAAATCTTACTTAAAAGGAAAAGTGTCATCGATGCTTGGTTTTTGGTTTTAGGGTTATTTGTTGAAAAATATTGTATTCCTTATTAGTTTCTACACAGACCAAATCTTGAATGATTGAACAGAAATATAACTTGTTTGATCAATAACAAATGTGGCTTATCAAAGAATATGAGAATAGTAAAATAGAAGATGTCATATAAAATACCAAAATGAAAACATGTTAAAAAACAACTGATTCCTGGTTTTAAACAGTTAAGCTGTTAAAAATATAAGTGTCTTTGTCTCTGGAACACTGAAGAACTAAGGGGTGACCTGATTCAAGTGTTTAATATATTTAAGGGCTTCAATAAACTGCTAATGGATGGTATGTTGGAAAGATAAGGTTGGAGATGAAATCCTGAAATAAGTTTAACATGTATATGGTGAAGGTCCAAGCTAATTATAAGGCAAAATTGTTCTTTATTAGAGAAATAAATTCATAGAATATTTTTCTGGTGGGGTTTGTGCTGTTGCTAGCTTAAACTAATATAAACCTTTAGTTACATGTAGATAGTTAAATGCATGTGATAGGTTACATTAAGTTTTATACAAATACTTTACTTTGTTTCATGGGTGAAGGTTTGGGCATGGTTTGATATCACCTTGCTCATCTTTTTTTTTTAAAGTTTATAATTAAACTTATGAAATGGTTTGCCCGAATTATGATTTGTGAATTAATAGAAATATTCTATATAGAATTTTATCTTATTGTCCTCAGCAAGTTTACAACTACTGCCTAAGTATGTATAGCTGTCAGATGATATAAATAAACAACAATAGTTTCAAAACAGTTACCAGAGAGACCCCACTCCCTGTCAAAAAAGAGCCATATTTCCACCAACATTTCATTTTTAACAAATTTCATATTTTCACACGTATTTACTTTCCTAAGTAGTTATTTGAGACACCTTATTGAAATGCCTTCTCAGTGACATTGTGCAAAACATTTGGGTGACTTTTTTTTTAAAAAAACAACAGGTATTTGATAAAAAAAAAAAGGAAATTAAGAAATAAGAAAATCACTTTTTCTACCACAATGAAGACTATTTATTGAAGGCAAGCTTTCACGATGTTTAGGTAAATAATCTCTTACAATAAATTCCAACAACTAGGCTACACATGTAAAAGAAGCTAGTGTAA
This sequence comes from Limulus polyphemus, assembly GCF_000517525.1. Taxonomy (NCBI): domain Eukaryota; kingdom Metazoa; phylum Arthropoda; class Merostomata; order Xiphosura; family Limulidae; genus Limulus; species Limulus polyphemus. The sequence goes on from NW_013665749.1 coordinate 899,434, forward strand.
TAGTCTTTTAATTTCTTGATCCTCTTTTGACTTCTTCCTTTTAAAAGGAATTACATTACAGCAAGGACATCAACATGTAAAGATTGCAAGGGCAGACTGTTACAGTAAAGTAGTGACGTTAGTTTAATAAGTTGTTTTACAATGTGGAGAGAAATTTACAGTTTGGACAGGAGTTAGAATAAACTGATCGAACTGACTGAAATTATTAGGTGTATAGACAACCTTATTGTAGGTAATTTGAATAGTGGAATATAAAAACTAGAAACATAAACTTGTGTATTTAGGGATAATAGGTTCAAACTCTGAACAGTCTAAATTTATATATATATTGAATTTTTCTTTGTTAAAATTTATTTTGATTAAATGTTATGAATTGTAGAATGATTTAGCTTGTGATATGTATTCCTAAGAACTTAAGAACAAAATCAAAGAAGAATTTGTTATGATGTGAAATAGATTAAGTTAGTGAATTGAAATTATTATTGATTTTTATTTAAGTCATTTACAAATTAGATTTTAAAGCCAAGGATTAATAACAGTAATACTTTTATTTTTAAATTATTAAGAATTTTATTAGATGTGAAGAGCTATATTTAACATTTATTTGATGCTTTGGCTGCTTTTTTGCGGAGGGGTGGGGTGAGGACTGATTCCATAGGCTGAATGGGATTCAATCACCTTGTTTTTACTTATTTTGGAGTCATCAGTAATTTTTGTTGTGTGTAGGAACCTTTAAAGACATATGTAATAGCCCTGCTACTCCTTAATTCAAACATTTCAAACTTTCATAAATCTCGTCATGCATTTCATTTTAGCAGTAACAGTAAACTTCTTTTTGTACATTTAAATAAATTGAACAATTAGAAATCTCATAATCTTATTCACAAATAATTTTTTTTAAATTCTAGTCAAGAACCTGTGGTACATAATAACGTTTCTGTTAGAATTATAAACTTCTCCACAGCTTTTTTTCCATTCATTTGAGTATTATCATGAAACACCAAAAGAATTTCACATTATAATTTAATTTTTCAAATTAATTTTTATTAGTTGATTTTTGTGTTTTTTACTTAAATTACCATATTTTTAGAAAATGCATTACCATAGTATATTGGGTTCAGTTTGAAGTACAATCCTATTGTCCATTTCTGTCTATTGAATATTTTATATATGCACCATGCCCACATCTAGAGTTTTATTATTTTCAAATACTAATTTTATTGCCCTGTATCAATTTTTTAGTATTGTATTACTTTCCTATTGCAGATTATCCCAGTTATTCTTCAAGTAGGCGTTTTGGTGAGTACATGTATTTTACTGATGTTACTTAAAACCTTTACAATCATAACTTAATGTGGTTACATATTGTAAATGTAATTAAAATAACGAGCATGACAGACACTCAAGTTTAAAATGCTATAAAACTCATTCTTGTATTGTACACTAACTTATATTACTAACTAAAACTTTTCAAAGATGCACACAAGATAAATGGTGTTAAGCATTTTTTAATAAGAAAATTTACTGATGCACCAAATTTTGATAAAACTGATCCATTGGTTATTAATCAGAAAAGGTTAAATTTATGTAAAAGATGTAATATAGTTACTGAGTATTTAATTCTGATATTTAAATATTAGAAGCTGTCTTCCACAAGGAATACCATTCTTTTCTTTCTATATTTTAGTTTTATTTTATTTTGGAGTGTGCATTATAAGTACAATGTATACATGTTTATCTATTCCACCCTGTGCAGAATTAAAATTTTTGTAAAGAGACTTGTGTATCAATATAAATATTCTCCTATGCAAACTAAACCTCCCAGTGTATATGTAGATTTGAAAGACTTAATCAGTTGTTACATAGTAGGCTAAGAACTTTTAAGGTTTTCCCTTCTTTACAACTAGTTGGACCTCAATTGTTGATGATAAATCACATTTTTGAAATTTGGGGGAGATTAATATATAGGGTTGGATTCAGTTTTTCTAGCCATGTCTTAGATATACAACTGCACTTTCTATAATATATTCAGTGTAAAAACTATTTGTTTACACATTTATTTGGTACAGCCAGATACAAAAGTTATATTTTTGTGATAATAGTAAAACCTTCAACTTGTACAGTGTATAATAAATTTATAAAAGGTTACACAAAATTTGCTTTGGATATACATATGTTATTATATCAAAACTATTAGTGTTTTTCATACATGCTTGAAAAAAAGCTTGAATTTAAAGATGTCGTTTCAAGCACTTGAAGGTCCTTATATTTTGGGAAAAGTTTGGATTTTACTTGACGGATGCATAAAATGTGAACAAAATTGTGTGATTCAGAGTTGTGAAACTACACAAGCATCACTCCATTCTCCCAATCTCCTATAACAAAAGAGTTTTCAGAGAGAGTTTAAGATATTGGCTGGTCAAATATAAAGCATTAAAAATGTATATTTGGAATCTGTTCAAGTGCATTTTCTAATAACTGGCATGGAAAAAGTAGCTAACGATACATTTTATTTTACTTTCAGTTTTAATTTCAACAATTTTCGTTATTACTCGATTGACATAGTTGTATTCTAGTTGTGAAAACTGTCTACTTTCTAATAACTAGCATGGAAAAAGTAGCTAACGATACATTTTATTTTTAACAATTTTCGTTATTACTCGATTGACATAGTTGTATTCTCGTTGTGAAAACTGTCTACTTTCTGCTATAAACTTACACTATCTGGGTAGGTTGGATTGCTATAGGATATGGGGTGGGGGTATGAAATTAAATATAAAAAAAAGACTTAATTGTGCAGAAAATTAGAAACTTGAATATGTTTATATTGTTGTTAAAAAAAGTGTAGGAACCTTGTAGAAATATATATATATATATTTTGTTAAACAAGACCGATGTCTGTAGGTT